>NW_028221685.1:22500-162980 GCF_014529385.1 Adiantum capillus-veneris
GCCATTGACGACTAAGTGTATTGGCATATGGAACGATGCGGCAATCACCTTGGGCAAGTTTTTAGGGTTTAAGTTCTATATGTATCTTGTTGGGTTTTGCTCGTTTTTATGATTGCTCGAAAAGCTTTTCTCGGAGTTTGAAATTCCCCTTAAGTCATCGACCTCCCAAAAGGGAGGCTCTTGTGAGATCAAGACTCCAAGCCACCCATGTTTTCCTCTCCTCAATTCCACAATCAAGGATCATGTACGATTGATCCCTTCTAGGCGGGGCATGTCATTTAATGAGAGGGTAGCTTGTGGATCTATCTTCAAATCTTGCAAGTGTTTCTTGGAGCTCATCTTGAGAGACCTTTGGCATACAATTAATTAATTTGGAAATATGTCGAGAGGGTGCAAAGGATATCGTTCATTGTTATCACACACCTAATTATGCACACAAGGATTGAGAAGAAATCTTTGGAGCATTTCCACTAAGGACAACGATGCGCTTATTTTGTAGTATCTCAAAATAAGTGAGAAAGACTTGGCAAAAGACCTTCCTTCCCCAATCCATTTGTGAGTGCTTCAGTGCTTACATCTAGAACAACATGGAGGTAATTCGATGCTAGATGACAAAAAGAGTAAAGTAAAAATGTCTATAGCCTTGACTTTACATATAATTTCATAATTATATAATTATGAGCTGGCTTAGGAGGGCGCGGCGTAGACGACAGCGTTGACAAGGAGGTGACAGACCTCGCCCTCGCCGGGCTTTCTGTTGAGCTTGCGCATGGCCGGGTGGTTGGGACTGAAGCCGCTGGTGTCGAGATGGCAGGAAACGCCCAGGTTGTCGTAGGTGGTGGTCTTGCCTGACGTCTTGTCGGTGACATTGGCCGACATCTTGTAGATGTTGGTGCTAGGCAGGTTGTGGCAGTACTGCGCCGTGAAGGCGAAGGACATGGTGTGGCAGGAGTACTGCTTGGTGCCAGCGGGGCTGACCAGGTCCAGGCTCAGGATGGTGAGCGGCTGGTCCACGATGGTGGCGTCGTAGAAGAACTCCATGGCCTTGGGAGTGCTTGTGCCCACCCTGCTGGTAACGAAGGAGGTGAGGTCCTCCAGGGAAAACGAGCAGGTGCGATCATTGAAGCCCTTGGGATCCTTGTCCGTGCACATTTGCAGGTTGGTGGCAATGGCGGTGGCCATGTCGGAGGTAGGCGCGATGTCCAGTGTGCTGAGCACGCTGGGCAGCTTGTTGACGGACATGGGGAGGAGGTCGGAGATGGGCTTGGGCAGGAAGGACCTAGAGGTGGAGAGGCGCGACCCTAGCAACTCGGGCTCGGAGACTGTGATCGTATTGCCGGGCTGCATGTCGCTGAAGCGGGTGAAGAAAAGCTCCAGGGTGGTCACGGCTTCCGCCGCATGCTTGTTACGGCATTGAAGGATGGTGTCGTCCAGCAGCCTTCGACGCCTGGACATGCGCGTGCAGCTGTTGAAGGCGAGGGAGGAGGCCGTGGCGCCGCACTGGATGTGGGCCTGACCGCAGAACTCATCAGTGTTGGTGAAGCGGCCGGAGGAGGCGAGCTGCTGCGTGTAGTTAGCCACCTGGTCTGCGGAGAGAGGGGACTTGAGCGCCGCTAGGCCCGGAGACAGAAGCATGCCGGGTGGATCACGTGCTTGTGCCGCTGCGAGTGCCGCGAATAATAATATTGCTGCCTGCACTAACGCGGCAGCGAATGATAGGTGCATGAGCAGGGCACGCTGACGTTGCCCGGTGGAGGCCGCCAGCGGACACACACACACACACACACAGAGAGAGAGAGAGAGAGAGAGAGAGACAGGACCCTCCTCCGAGGCTCCGCCTGAATATCCTCTGGAAAAATCCCCACATTCAGGACATCTCCGTGGGCCCGCTGGCTTCTCACGAGTACCAAAGCTTACTAACCAGTCTCAACACCCCCCATCCAATGCTCGAAAAAAAACGTAATCCCACCTACAAATTTTGAAATTTACCTCTAAATTTTATTATTGAAAGTGAGAAAACCTTCAAAATTTTGAAAATTTTAGTGTAATTTGGTGTGACAACCTTCAAATTTTGTCAATTTACCTCTGTTGTGTCACATATGTAGGTTTGCCAAGTTTTTGGAAGAAAGGTTTTTTCGAGCACTGTCGGTCCCCCCGATCTATTCTTTTACCCAATAGTCATGTGTGTGAACACCCTTAGGATAACGAGGGCATGCGCATGCATAATTCGCCCATCATTCTAGGGCTAACTTATCTTCCATAGTCCCTTCGCTTTGGCTTTGTGCATATTAGCACCCAATGATCAAAATCGTGACGCCTACATAATCAAAATCGTAGGCTTTTACTGGCTACTCTTTAAATAAAATATGTTGATACCTCCAAAGATTCTTGCCTTCTTGTCCAGCTAAACCCCCATCTCACCGCTCCTGATGTCCCCGCTCCTTCCTCCTTGCACTGCCATCCCACCTACAAGACTACTATGTAAGCGTCCCACCCCCTCTCATCACTTCCCAAAAAACACACACACACACATCTCTAGGAGCCCCCTACACATGCAATCTCAGAGCATATGTAGGCCTGGAGGTTCCATGCCAGAGAACCAGTCGAATAGGAGCAAAGGCAATTGTGGTGATGACAACCATGATGAGATTTCAAGGCAAGGGTCGATGACAACAACAGAGACCTACATGCGCAATGTGTGTGTGTGTGTGTGTGTGTGTGTGTGTGTGAAAGAGAGAGAGAGAGAGAGAGAGAGAGAGAGAGAGAGAGAGAGAGAGAGAGAGAGAGAGAGACGCACTTGATTTCCTTCTCGTGACTCCGTCCACGTGGTCGGAGCAAACGAGACAGAATCCTCCAAGATTCTATATTTTTTCTTTTTCTATAGCTAACTACTAGCCTACTAGCACCCAATGAATCTTTTTTATAAACAATTGAAAAGCCAAATTTATGGTTTAGGGTTTAGGATCGATATTCAATTTCCATATCTTAACAGTGTAAGAGCTACCTTATTTACCTATTAGAATTTTCTTGCACACTTTTGCATTTCATGATACTGATTGTGACAGTTTTCTTTTTCAATGCAGACACCATGTTTCAACTTCTGTCAGAACATGGAGGTGGTGACCCCCCAATAGCCATCACCCCCTCAGTAGAGGACTCCCCCACAATAGCCCACATCCACCAGAGCAGGCACCAACACCCCATGTTCCTACACCCTCTCTAGCGGACATACACTCTCTGGCGGAAGAGTTGTTTCATCGGGCGAGGCGCCTTCACAATCTTTCGACATGTGGGTCCAGAGTCTAGGTCAGTGGTGGTAGAGTCCTTCTAGGAGTGGGCACGTGTGCACCGTGTTGGGCATAGAGGCTTGTCTTGGTGTCAGTTGAAGGCCCTTTCTTCAATAAGCTCACTCACTTTGCAGCAATTTGGTCCCCGGCCAAGAGCCTTAGTGGCATGAGCACCCTTTTGCATAGAGGACTGGGCATAAGAGAGCATGCCCTTCTATGTTACGTGACATACTACCGTGCCTTGTCTCACCACTTGGAGGTGCCTACTCACTTTTCTTTTCATCTCTACGCAGTGTTTGTCCTCGGGCACGATGTGGACTACTTTAACAGGCGTTGACAAGGAGGGTTGAAAGCGTTTCACCTCTATAGCATAGGCTGCCTGCAGCTTGGAATGGATACTCGCACACCCAAATGGTAGAGTAAACTCACCCAAATAGGTCCTTATTCACTCAAATCAAGAGGCAACTTGTTGGGATTACAAGCTCTCACCAACGCAACAAGATGCGTGTAGAGAGTCGGTGACGATGAGTCTTGGGATCACATCAAAAACTATCGGGCATTTTCTGGATGAGCATAAAGTCTTTAAGTCATTTCCCACTAGCCTCATGCATATATGTGTAGATAGCCCTCCAAGTTTTGGAAGTGGCCCTGTACAAATTCATGTACAAAGGTGTGATTTTTCCAAACTTGGGTGTTGATGTTTGGGATTGTTTGAGTCCCCGAAACATGGTTTTTAATAAATATTTCCAGCCCTGCTTTATAGTTCGTGAATCAAACATGTACATCATGAGTTATGAGCATCCGAAGTGGACTGTCTCAACTTAGAAAGTGATGGCAAGTGCATGCGACAAAAGCAATTGGGCCAACTTGAGGGTCTAAGATTAGAAATGCTGAAATTGTAAGTTTTTGGAGATAGCCGAGAGGATGGGCTCTAAACCGTGTGTTGCAGTGCATCATCCAGTGAGACGGGAGTAGCAGGTTATGCCTTGAGGAAAGTTGTTCAAGAAGTCATCCTGCTTGGGAGAGAGACTGGAAACTAGTGGGGAAATGGGGAGTTTGGAAGCCTTGAGGAGGGGGTTGCCATGTGTCATGGGATAATCCCACATGAGAAGGACAAAGGGGAGAATGGGGGGTATATAGGCCAAAGGAGGACCCCCTATAGCTTGTATCAATTGGAGAGAAGCTTGGCTCGGTGGCCTTCATGGGCTAGTGGGCTTGATGGGAGAGAAATGGTGCATTTTGTGAGTGCACATTTATTGGACAGGCGCCTAGACATCCCTTTCGGTCCACTGGCCACTTGCCCCCACCCCATGCCTTGGTCAAAGGATCACCAGACACCTCATTTTTCACCCAAAAAAAGGCCAAAATTGAGCCAATTAAAAGGTGCCTACAAATGAAGCCTTGTCGGCTGAGTAGGGAGAGAAGATTTGGGGGAAATAAAAGATGAGTGGGCCCCCTTTTTAATAGCTGCAACACATGTACAACTTCCAGAGAGCTCATTTTTTAGCAAGAAAGAGTGTACCCCTATGTTTGAGTGGCTATAACTCTTTCATCTCTCATCTGTTTTTTGCGTATGGATACTCTATGGACATCTCCACGATACAGGCTTCATCATGATGTCCTCTGTTTATCCTAATTTTTAGTGTGTTCCATGCTTGAAGGGTTTTTCATAAATTTCTAAAGGTGTTTACCACATATGTTTTCGGCAGTGTCATAGTCCTTCCTTCTGACGGTGTGATCCGTGCAAGACTATAGAGGCACTCGTATTTCTTGGTGTTTGCATGCTAGCAATGCTAATCAAGCCAATGTGAAGGTAAAGTTGATCCAACAAACACACATACTCATATCCTCTCACACTCAACTCGATTCCAAAATCTCTCTCACTCTTTCTTACTCACTCAACCCCAATGGCACACACACACACACACACACACACACACACACGTAGACTATGTGGAAAATGCCTCTATCTTCTACACCAAAACACTATAACCATGGAGAAAACACCAATGAGAGTGCACCCAAGATGATCCCGAAAAATCAAATTGATAAGAGAAAGGTGTAATTCAAAGGCGGGAAGAAGAGAAACATCGTGCACACACACACCACCATGAATCCTCTTGGGTGCCTCTCTTAGAATAACAAATTCTTAGTTTTTTCACTTCAGAAAGCACCCCCCGCCCCTTTTTTTTGTCCACGGCATGTGAGCTGATGTGTCAAAAATTTGCCTATCTAGACCAAATTTAACTAGTTTTTGATCCATTTTTACCTATATAAAAAGCCATTTTCGATGGGGATTGGGGCAAACGGTTACCAAAAATCACCAAATTTGTCACTATGATTCCTCAAAGAATTTCAAAGAACTACACTTCAGAATCCATCACTTTCTATACCTGATGCATGTGATTTGGATAAAATATGCAAGGACATAGCTGAGGTGCAATATAGGCGACTACATAGATCACATTTTTGCGCATGAGCCTGAGCATTATCTATACTTACAATTGTTTCATTGAGACTCAAAATAATATTTACATCATGTACAATACATTTTAGAAAACCATGACGCCACAAATAAGGGTCCAATCCCTCAAGGGATATGTACATAACGATGACCTTGCTTGAGACGCGTGAGTATGCACATGGCATATACATATGCGACCTCTTCAAAAAAGTTGGAAAGAATCCATAAAATCCTTACATGTTTTCTTAGTCACATAAAAAAACTTGTCATAACTTGCCAACCCCGTAGTGTGCTAGATCATTCATGATCAACAACAACAATTTCTAGGGCAAACAAGGAGCACATTTCATCCCTAGAAGTTACCTAGCTACATGTAAAGGGACATTTGAGTTGTCATTCTCTTCAAGAATTATATGATCATTTACAATTGTCATCATTCGTGTCACATACTTCTTGAGCCTATATCCATTAACTCTAGATGAGTGCATGGTTCCATCCAAATCAACAAGCTGATAAGTGTCATTCTTGTACTTCTTTGCTACCATGAATGGACCCTCTCGTGTGTTTTGAAACCTGTTTTGAAAGGTTCTATCTAATCTGCTATTCTATCTTAGTACCATTGCACCCTCCTCTATCTTTTTGTGCTTCAATGTTTCGTTGAACCTTCTTTGTTGATCATGTTGATTTTTCTCATAATGCTCAAAAGCAACAGTACTATCAAGTTGTAAACATTGTAAATAAAAAAGTTTCTCTTTGAGCATGTCCATTGCCTCTTCATTTAACTTTATGAATCTTGATGGAAGGAATCTCAACTTCAACGGGCAACAACGCTTCCTTTCCATACACCAAGTGAAATGGAGAAAATCCAGTTCTTGGTTTCCACAGATGTTCTATAAGCCCACAAAGCACATGAAAGTTCAAGATCCCATGTTTTACTATGACTTTGAGTCATTTTGGTAAGTATCCTCATAAGCTCTCCATTGAATATTTTATTCATTCCATTTTATTGTGGATAATATGGAGTGGTATACCTATGTTGTACCTTCAACTTCTCACATAAATAGGCAAACAACTCTCCACAAAATCCTGGACCATAGTTAGAGAGAAATTCCAATGGTATACCAAACTTACAACATATATCCTCATACACAAATTTCCCAACATCCTTGCTAGTGATCTTCTTTACTGCCTTTGCCTCTACCCATATTGACAAATAGTCAACTGCAATAAGAATAAACATTTTCCTCTATCAGTCATATGCAAAGGTTTCATGGGCATCACAATCCATCTCAATGGTCTAGGGCGGCACAATCACCAAATTTTGGTCGTTGAGCCCAAGGCCAAAAAATTGGAGATTATGCCACCTTGGACTGACGAGATGACAGCAGATGGCCATGAAACCTTGCAGGGGTTAGGGAAGCACTATACTCCTTGTCCATATAAGTTTCATGGGCATCATAATTCATCATAGTCCAATTTTGGCAGATGGGCCCTTGGCCAATCCAAAGCCAAAAATTAGCGATTGTGTCACATTCAATCAATGAGACGACAATGGATGGCCATTAAACTTTACACCACCCTTGCAAAGTTTCATGGGCATCACAATTTAGTCTAGGATGACATAGTCACCAATTTTGGCTATTGGGCCCATGGCGAGCCCAATGCCAAAAAAAAATGGCCGATTGTGTCATCTTGGACAAACAAGATGGGAGCGGATGGCCATGAAACTTTGCAGGGCTTGGGAAAGCACACAAGTACCTTTCCCTGCAAAGTTTCATGGGAGTCACAATCCACCTTGATGGTCTAAGGTGGCACAATCGTCAGCTTTTGGATGTTGGACCCTTGGCGAACCCAAAGCCATTAAATTGGCGATTGTGCCACCTTGGACCAATGAGATAGCAACAGATGGCCATTCTACTTTACAGAGGTGGAGATAGCACACTAATCCGTGCCCTTCCAAAGTTTCATGGGCATCTCTCTCGATGGTCTAGGGTGCCAAGATAGCCAAAATTTGACCATTGGGCCCTTGGCAAGCCCAAAGCCAAAAATTAACGATTGTGCCACCCTCGATCAATGAGATGGAAATCTATTTCCATGAAACTTTGTAGAAGAAAAAAATCACAATAATTAATGCTCATGAAAAGTTTCATGGGCATCACAATCCCACTCGACAATGTAATGCAGCAGTGGACCCTTGGCGAGCCCGAAGCCAAAAAAATGGTGATTGTGACACTCGTGGACCAACAAAATGGCAGCAGATGGCTATGAAACTTTGCGAGGGAGGGGAAATCATACTAATCATGTCCTCTACAATGTTTCATGGGCATCACAATTCATCTGAATGGTTTAGGGTGGCACAATTGCTAGCTTTTGCCCTGTTGGGCCCTCGCTAGTCCAAAGCCAAAAAGTTAGTGGTTCTGCCACTCTAGATTGAGAGATGAAATGCGAATGGCCATGAAAATTTTTTGGGGGGAGGGGGGGAAATTTTGGTTGCCCAAATTTTGGTCGTCCAGTCAAAGCCAAAAAAATGCAATTGAAGACAACAACAATGGCCATGAAACCTTGCAAGGGTGGGGGAATCACACTAATCCCTACCTCTACAAGTTTCATGGGCATCACAATCGGTCTTGGCCTAGTTTGGCAGTCACGTTCTTATTAGCCCAAAGCTAAGAAATTGGTAATTGTACCACCTTCAATCAATGAGACAACAATGGGTGACCGTGAACTTTGCAATTGTAGGTTAAGCACACTAATCCCCACCCATGAAAAATTTAATGGGCATTGAAATCTATCTCGATAGTCTAGGATGCACAATCACCAAACTAGCAATTGTTGTCATCTTGGGGCCCACAAGACGAAAGCGGATGGCCATGAGAACTTTCAAGGTAAGTTATAGCACACAATACCTTCCCCTCCAAAGTTTCCATGGGCATCGCCATCCCTCGCGATGGTCTAGGTGCCACAATCGCCAACTTTTGGCCGTTGAAACCGTTGGCGACTCTAAGCCAATAAAGTGTCATTGTGCCACCCCAAACTAGCAATTGTGTCATCTTGGGCCCACAAGACGAAAGCGGATGGCCATGAGAACTTTCAAGGGTAAGGTAAGCACACTAATACCTTCCCCTCCAAAGTTTCATGGGCATCGCCATCCATCGCGATGGTCTAGGGTGGCACAATCGCCAACTTTTGGCCGTTGTACCGTTGGCGACTCTAAAGCCAATAAAGTGTCAATTGTGCCACCCTTGGCTGATACAAAACAACAATAGATGTCCATGAAACTTTTCACAGGTGGAAAAAGAAACTAAATCCCTACCCATGATAAGTTTCATGGGCATTGCAAACCGTTTTGACAGTTTGGGATAGCACAATTACCAAATTTTGATAGTTGGGTCCAAAAAATTAATGATTGTGCCACCCTCCACCAAAGACATAGCAATGAATGGCCAGGAAACTTTTAAGAGGAAGATAAAGAACACTAATCCATGTCTATGCAAAGTTTCATGAAAATAGCAATTTGTCTCGATGATTTAGGGTAACTATGGGCCCTTGGGGAGCCCAAAGACAAACAAATTGGTGATTGTGCCACCCTGAACAGAGGATATGGGATCTGGGAAATAATAATAATGTATAGCTAGCCTTGCAAAGTTTCATGGGCATCACAATCCATCTCGATGGTTGAGGGAGGCATAATTACCAACTTTTGTCCATTGGGCCCCTGGCGAGCCAAAAGCCAAAGAATTGGCCATTGTGCCACCCTCGATCAACAAGAAGGAAGAAGATTTCCATGAGAATTTGTATAGGAGGGAGAATTATACTAATCCTCACCCTTGAAAATTGTAGTGGGCATCACAATCCATCTCGATCGTCCAAGACGGCACAATCGCCAAGTTTTGCATGTTGGGTCCTTGGCGATGTCAAAGCCAAATTTTGAATATTATCTACCCTAGATCGAAGAGATGAGAGAAAATGACCATAAAAACTTTTTGATACTGGGAGAGAAAAAAAATCCCCACCCCTAAAAAGTTTCATGGACATCGCAATCCGTCTTGACGGTCTAGAACGGCACAATCGCTAAATTTTGTTCGTCGAGTCTAAAGTCAAAAAATTGGCAATTGTGCCACCTTGGACGGAGGAGATGACAATAGATGTCCATGAAATCTTGCAAGGTTGGGGGGAGCACACTGATCCCTACCCCTATAAGTCTCATGGGCATCACAATGTGTCTCGGCCCATTTTTGGCAGTTGGGCCCTTGGCCAGGCCAACGCAAAAACATATGCGATTGTGCCACCTTTGATCAATGAGACGGCAATGGATGGCCATAAAATTTTGCAGGAATGTGGGAATCCCACTATCTCCCACCCTTGAAAATTTCCATGGGCATCACAATCCTTCTCAACAGCCTAGGGAGGCACAATGGCCAACTTTTGCCCATTAGGACTCTGCCAGTTCAAAGGCAAAAAATAGGGTGATTGTGCCACCCTAGACCAACGATACACGAGAAGATAGCCATGAAACTTTTCTAAGGTTTGGGAAGCAGAGTAATCCCCACTCTTGAAAAGTTTCATGGGCATCGCAATCTGTCTCGATGATCTAAGGTGGCACAACCACAAAATTTTGGTCATCGAGTCCAAGGCCAAAAAAATGACAATTGTGTCACCCTAGACGGACGAGACAAAAACAGATGGCCATGAAACCTTGTAGGGGTAGGTTAATCACACTTATCTTTTCCCTTACAAGTATCATGTGCATCACAATCCTTCTTAGTTGAATTTTGATAGTTGGACTCTTGGCAAACCCAAAGCCAAAAAATTGCCAATTGTGTCACGGTTGATCAATGAGACAGCAATGGATGACCATAAAACTTTTCACGAGTGGGGTAAGCACACTAAACCCCACCGACATAAAGTTTCATAGGCATCACAATTTATTTGAACGATCTAGGATGCCACAATAAACAATTTTGGCGATTGGGCCCATGGAGACTCCGAAAGCCAAAAAAATTGGTCAATGTGCCATCTTGGACCGACAAGACTGGATCGGATGGCCATGAAATTTTGCAAGACTGGTGTAATAACACAACTAGATTCCCGTGTAACGTTTCATGGGCATCAAAATGTATCTCGATGGTCTAGGGTGGCACAATCGCCAACTTTTGGATATTGGACCCTTGGCAACCCCAAAGCCAATACACTAGTGATTGTGCCATCTTGGACCAACAAAACAACAATGGATTGCATTCAAACTTTGTACCGGTGGGGAAAGAACATTAATTATTTCCCTCATAAAGTATCATGGGCATCACAATATGTCTCGACGGGCTAGAGCGGCAGTGGACCCTTGGCGAGCCCAAAGCCAAAAAATTAACAATTGTGTCACCCTTGATCGATAAGACGGCAACAGATGGCCATGAAACTTTGTAGAGGGAAGAAAAGCACACTAATCCATTCTCTTTCAAGGTTTCATGGGCATCACAATCTATCTGGATGGTCTAGGGTGATAGTGGGCCCTTGGTGAGCCCAAAGTTAAAACGTTTGGCAACTATAACATCCTGAACCCAGAAGATGGCACCGGATGGCAATAAAACTTTTTGAAAAAGGAGAAATCATACTCATCCCCATCCCTACAAAGTTGTATGGGAATCTCAATCCATCCCAAAGATCTAGGATGGCACAATTTTGAACTTTTGCTCGTTGGTCCCTTCACGAGCCCAAAGACAAAAAATTTATGATTGTGCCACCTAGAACAATGAGATGTGAGCGGACGGCCATTATTTTTTCTTTGCGGTGGGGGAAGCACAATAACCACCACCCATAGAAAGTTTCATGGAAATCACAATTTATCGCAATGGTATAGGGTGGCACAACCGCCAAGTTTTGGTCGTCGAGCCAAAAGCCAAAAAATTGGGATTAGTGTGATTTCCCCACGCTTGCAAAGTTTCATGGGCATCACAATCCATCTCAAAGGTTTGGGCTAGCACAATTGATAAATTTTACCATTGGGCCCTTGGAAAGCTCAAAGCCAAACAATTGGTGATTATGCCACCCTACATTGACAAGACGTGAGTGAATGTCCATGAAACTTTTCTAAGGTGGGGGTTTGCCAAATTTTGGTCTTCGAGTCCAAAGCGAAAAAATTGGCAATTGTGCCACCCTTGATGGACAAGACAACAAGAGATTTCCATGAAACCTTTCAGGGGTGGGAAGAGCACACTAATTCCTTCCCCTACAAGTTTCATGGGCATCACAATCCATCTCAGCCCAATATAGGCATTTGGACCCTTGGCTAGCCCAAAGCCAGACGATTGTGCCACCTTTGATCGATAAGGCGGCAACAAATGGCCATGAAACTTTGCAAGGGTGGGGGACGCACATGAATTCCCACTCTTGAAAAGTTTCATGGGCATCACAATTTGTCACCATGGTCTAACAGGACATAATTACTAGTTTTGGTGATTGGGCTCTTGGTGAGTCCAAAGCCAAAAAAGTTGGCGATTGTGTCATCTTGGACCGACAAGATGGAAGCGGATGGCCATAAAAATGTGCAGGTGTGAGATAAGCACAAAATTGAATTTCCTTGCAAAGATTCATGGGCATTGCAATCCGTCTGGATGGTCTATGTAATGCATGGGGTGACTTGAGCCTGGAATCCACCTCCCACTATATAGGCAATGATCCTAGACTTTTGCCTTAGCCGGATTACCTTGTCCACATTGCCTAGTCTGGCCCCTCGCCCAGTCCATGACTCCGTGGTCTTGCCCTTGTCCCGACATTACTCCCCCCTTGGAGAAGCGTTTTCGTCCTCAAAAACACAAGTGTTGTATCTTCATAAGAACATTGATGTTTTCCACCGTTGCATCCCACATGGATTCAACAATTCATTAGAGCGGAACCCGGTTTAGTAGGAGGTTCAATGAAAGAAAGAATAACAT
The DNA here is from genome assembly GCF_014529385.1 of Adiantum capillus-veneris. Taxonomy (NCBI): domain Eukaryota; kingdom Viridiplantae; phylum Streptophyta; class Polypodiopsida; order Polypodiales; family Pteridaceae; genus Adiantum; species Adiantum capillus-veneris. Next base: position 35,181 of record NW_028221685.1, read on the forward strand.
CTTTATTCTCCACATTGTTGTCCGTATGAAACAGTCTTGGTTAACCGATGCATAACCAACATAGCGTGAAGACTCCATATAGAACTCACTTGAGAATGCTAAATGAGTCATCACAACTAAGAGGTGTCTAATTACAAACCCAGGTTTCAAACTTTTTGAAAACACCGCAAAAATGCAAGAAAACCTTGGCGCAAATTTCCATACAATTGTGAGCCAGATTTCCAACTCGCGTGAGTATCTTCAAAAGCTCATAGCTAGTGAGGGATAGAATAGGGAGTGTCCTCATGTCAGACTTTTGAACATTTTGAAGCACACAGAAGTACCTCATACTTTGTCAGCACCCCTGCTAAGTCCTTGACTTATGAAAATATTGAAACGGTATCCAACCCCCCCACAACAGGTGTTCAAAGCTAAAAACCTAACCTAAGAAAATTCTAAAATAGGGAGAGAATCACCCATTTAGAATGCGTTGTTCTAACATATGCGCTTAGCAAATCCTTTAGCAAAGAATACGTGTAAGTTGCCCATCCAACATGAAATGAATAGCAACAGTAACAGTGAGGTGATTTCCCCCAACTACTTATAGACAGTCTTCCATGACTAATGATAAACTACAGCCATATATTTGATATGGAGTGGAGACAACCAACGAGTTTGAAAGCGGGTTGGACTGGAGTAAGCTCATAGAGTTTATACCATCCAACCACATACACCCATCTTGAGCCAGTACCTTGTATGGTAGGGTGTAAACTCATAATAAATCTGCAGTAGAGATTGCACTTGCAATGCAAAAAGGTGCAAAAAAGAATAGAGTCCATGAATTTGCATGCCGCTCCAAATAAATCAATGTTAAACACTAGGGCCCATAACACCTAGGGTGCATGCATTTAACACAAACTTATCTAAACCTGAATTCCATAACGAGACTTTCCATGGTACATAGGTGAAATCCTTTCAACAAGAGTTGGACCATAACAGAATGTGAAAGCTCAGTCACACTTAGGTACCAACCATGAGAAATTCTCAGTAACTTAGCATACTTGGCTATATGTAGAAACGACCCTCCGTTAAGGTGGTTTCACAACACTTCTCATCACAACAAGTCTGTACTAAGTACTCGATAATTTTTGGCCATTGAAATTGTTCCTGATACGGTGTGATCCAAATGGTCTAATCAACGGAAGCAACCAGCACGTAGGGATGTCTTGTGACACATCATTAGGAATTAGGTGCTAGTGTCAGTCTTAGAGACTCATATTCTCAACATGTGGAATATGTCTCTAATAAGGATGTCTGTAAAAATAACATCCTTTAAGTACGAGATGTACTTGTGTGTGGAGGTAACTACAAACACTCTGCGACACAAGTGAGAGGGACCCTCATGATCATTGCTCCACACTGGCTAAAAAGAACTCCTTGAGTTCCTAGACCATGTTGTATCCCATGTGACAACATGTGCCAAATCAAACCCTACACGTGGATTCATAGTAGCATAAGGCAGAAAAATATATGGGACACGACAGCCCAAACTGCTTTGTTTCGACATGCGCTTGGCATGTCTCTGAAACATTCAAGCGTATTTATACGACCTAAAAAATCCAAGGAAACAATATAAAAAAAATGAAATAACACCAAATCAATAGGTGCATACCTGGAGAATTGAACTTAATGTTCACTTACCCGTATTCAAATGCACGGAAGCATGTCTCCCACTTGTGAAAGAAAACAAACAACATTGCACTGGGTACCTTGGGTGTTGCCGTCACAATCCAAACCCGTTGGTTATAATCTACGTAGTGAAACCCCTTGGTAAGACCCTTTATAGAATCTGCTCAGCTAGCAGGTAACGGTAACCAACATAGTCAACCGTGTATAGAAATGATCGGAAGTACTTAAAAAGTTGAATTTGTCCTTTACCCCATGGTAGATTACAGACTTCTATCCTTGAAAGTACAACTGGGATAGATCAAATTGTGATCCTTAATGCCTATGGGGTGATTTAGTAAACAATTTATCAAAACTCAACTTGAGCGTCACACTAAAAACATGTAGTGCAAAAATGACACCATAAACATCCGTAATGACAAGACTCTTGCTGTCCATTAACATCGATGTGCTTGATGTGTACTCCTTTGGGCAGATGTGTTCGATCTTAAGAACAATCACCCAAGAAATGCCAACAATTGGGTCTTACCCAAGATCTGACAATGACTCTTAGCCAACGTGTGTGGCTCCTAGCCCTTATGGCAGTTAGTGTTCAATCAATGAACTGGTGAAGAAAAATTTAGATGGCTAATTGCCCTATTTCTAGCTGAGAGTTAGAGCACCTTGGTTCAGGCTGACTCCCAAACAAACATGTTCAAAATCTTCTTAGAAATTTTTCATTATTCTTTGAGAGGAATAAGAAAGAGATAGAAGGAGAGTATGCTGGGTTGAGGAACGTTCCTTAAGTGTCTAGAGTATGTACCCAATCTGTGTGCGCTTATGCATCTTATGCTTGACTTGCAGCTTATCCTATAAGAATTCCACAGTTTGCTCTCGTATGACTTTCTCATCGAGAGAGCAAACAGGAAAACACAAAACACATCCCAACCCACCGACCTTGCACGGGTAGTGATCGTACCAAAATGTCTTAAATAGGGCACTTTGCCGGTGATTAAATCCTAAATTTAGGTTTCTTTGAGTGTTGGTATGTGATGACAGCAACCAAAAAGAAAATGATGTGTGAGAGCAAAGACGTACTTTATACCACCTAGAGGGCATGCCTTGCATACAAAAGTGGAAATACTGGGCTATCATGATAACCGTAAAAGTTAACACCATAAGTGCCTTGCACTAGACTGGTAGGGATTTGGTGAGATGATATCCCGATTAATGTAGTTGCACCAAACTTGGTGGCTATTGCTCTCGACGCCAAGTCAATCATAGCACACATTAGACGCCTTGCATCACGTGAAATGGCCAAGCATTTGGTTGTGCACAGCAAACGATATTGTGACATGTATATCATGCACACCCTAATGCACTGATCTTGTATGCATCTCATAATGTTGTCGGCTGATTGTATAAGCCGAGATTATGAAACTGGTCATACCAAAAATTATTATATGAGAAAAGAAATTGGGGCATAACACTATCCAATTCAAAAAATGGACAATACTCTGAAAAGCCACATGCACGTATGAAGACATATAACTAATGTGCCCTGCACCAAAACTGGAGTTTATGTCGAATCACGAACTAATGCATCATGCTTACGTTGTCGGACATGTCGACACTGCTTTTTTTGATGCGTTCCTAAGCAAATAAAGAATAATTTTTGACTTTTTGCACGTCGAAAGTCGGATTGTGATAGTCGCTTCTTGACCATGTTGGTCACGACCAGATCTGTTTCTACAACCGAATTATCTTGTGCATGTTGGACCTCTTTGGTCATAATAGGTGGGTAGACAGCCACTTGGGTTTACGGCAAGTGAGAACTTGATTCTGGTAGCATATTGTAAATGAATCGTGTGAGATTTTCCACTTGCGTAGCCAATATTTGGACCCGTAAGCTAGCTTGTGAAATCGGGCCTCAAATGTTTGCCAGTCCTGTCGAGTAACAAACTCCCTGGCATCCGGCAAGTTACTATCATCCTCCAGAATATCAAACACGCTCTGAGAAGGAGGTGTAGATACTCACGGAGAGAAAGATAGACTGCCTAGGTATGCATCATCCGTCCTTGTTGCCACGTGGGTACCCTCTGTGAGAATATCCGGCCATGCGGCATCCACAGGTGGAGCACACTCCAAGTATTCGAAGTCAAAAATGTGTTGATCATCAATTTCCACACTCATGGTGAAAACGTGGTGTGTGAACAAAAGAGAAAACAAAACCTTGGAGTACAAAAATACACATAGCTGTACCGAAGAAACATGAAGTGGCCTCAGGGGCAACACGAACCCGCCAATGTCGATAGCGCCTGCGATGGCGGAGGTTGAGCTTACTCCCTCCTCGGCACAAGCCCGCCTCCAGACAGTGCATTTGTGCGATTTTTTTGTTGCTTAATAGGCGGCCATGCCCGCCTCCAACCTCCTTCCCCCTCTAGCTTTGCATGTGCATGCTAAAAGTGGAGGTCCACGACCCAACCCACCTGCCTAGAATAGACCTTGCTCTCGATACGAATGTAATGCATGGGGTGACGAGAGCCTGGAATCCACCTCCCAACCTCCCACTATATAGGCAATGCTCCTAGCCTTTTCCCTAGCCGGATTCCCTTGTCCACACTGCCTAGTATGGACCTTGGCCCAGTCCATGACTCTGTGGCCTTGCCCTTGTCCTGACAGTCTAGGATGGCACAATCGTTAAATTTGGCCATTGGACCCTTTGCGACCCCAAAGCCAATAAATTGGCAATTGTGCCACCTTGGACCAGCGAGAGATCAACCAATGGCCATTAACATTGGGAGAGGTGGGGGTATCACACTAATCCCTATCCATGAAAAGTCTCATGGGCATCTCAATCTATCTCGACGGTCTAGGGTGCCACAATAGCCAAATTTTGATCGTTGGCCCTTGGCAAGCCCAAAGCCAAAACATTAACAATTGTGCCACCCTCGCCCAAGGAGATGGAAACAAATGACCGTAAAACTTTCAAAAGGTTTGAAAATCACACTAGTCCATGCCCGTGCAAAGTTTCATGGGCATCGCAATCCATCTCGCCGGTCTAGGGCGGTAGTGGGCCATTGGAGAGGCCAAAGCTAAAACATTGACGATTGTGCCACCCTGGACCGACAAAACGATAGGGGATGGCTATGAAACTTTGTGAGGGAGGGGAATTTACATTAATCCCCTCCCTTACAAAGTTCCATGGACATCACAATTCATCTCAATGATCTAGGGCGGCACAATTGCCAACTTTTACCCATTGGATCCTTGGCGAGCCCAAAGCCAAAAAACTAGTGATTGTGCCATTCAAGATTAGAGAGATGTGATCTGATGAACGTGAAACTTTTTGGAGATTTTTGGAGCACAATAATACCCACCCAGGTGAAGTTTCATGGGCATCGCAATCCACATAGACGGTGTAGGGCGGCACAATCACCAAATTTTCCTTGTCAAGCCCAAAGCCAAAAAAATGGCGATTGTGTCACCCTGTACCGACAAGACAACAAGTGATGTACATGAAACCTTGCAAAAATGGGTAAATCACACTAGTACCTATCCTTGTAAGTTTATTCGGCATCGGAATCCATCTCGGCCCCAATTTTGGCAATTGAGCCCTTAGCTAGAACACAAAAATTGGCAATTATGCCATCTTCGATCGATGAGACGGCAACGGATGGCCATGAACTTTACAAGCATGGTATAGGCACACTAATCTCCACCCATAAAAATTTTCATGGGAATTGCATTTTGTCTCAACGATCTAGGACAACACAATCATCAAATTTTGATGATTGGACCCGTGCGGAGCCGGAAGTGAAACAACTGCTGATTGTGTAATCTTGGGCGGACAAGACAGGATAAGATGGTCATGAAACTTTCCAAGAGTTGTTTAAGCAGACTAATACCTTCCCCTACAAAGTTTCATGGGAATCCTTGGCGATTATGTTGCCCTAGACCATCGAGATGGATTGCGATGCCCATCAAACTTTGCAAGGGTAGGGATTATTGTGCTCCCCTCCATTTGTGAAAAGTTTCATGTCCATGAGTGACATACCATTGGTCCAAGGTGGTAGAATTTCTATTTTATGTGCTTGGAATCGCCAAAAGCGTCCAATGGCCAAAAGTTGGCAATTGTGCCACCCTAGATCATCGAGATGGATTGCGATGCCCACATGGAAAGTTATTAGTATTCTTACACCACCCCTAATATGTTTCATGGGAATCCTCTCCCGTATTGTTGGTCCAAGATGACACAATCGCCATTTTTTTGGCTTTGGGCTCCCCACGAGTGCAATCACCAGAATATGGTGATTCTGCCATCCTAGACCGCCAAGACAGATTGAGATGCCCATGAAACTTTGTAGGGGTGGGAATTAGTGTGCTTCTCTTACCCTTGAAAAGTGTCATGGCAATTTGTTGTCATCTCCTTGATTCAAGGTGGTACAATCGTCAATTTTTGGCTTTGGGTTGGCCAAGGGCCCAACTGCCAAAATTGGGTGGAGACGCATTGCAATGCCCATGAAACTTGCAAGGACAAGATTTAGTGTGCTTACCCCACCTATATGGAAGGTTTAATGGCTATTTTTTTTTGTCTCATCGGTTTAGAATGGCACAATCGCCAATTTTCTGGGTTTGGGCTCGACCACCAGAATTTGGCGATTGTGCTGCCCTACATTGTCGAGGCGGCTTGCGATGCCCATGAAACTTTGCAAGATTGGAGATTATTATTCTTACACACCTCAAAAACATCTCATGGCCATCTGCTTATGTCTCGTCATTCTAGGATGGCATAATCATAAATTTATTGGCTTTGGGCTTGCCAAGGGCGAATGGGCAAGAGTTGGCGGTTGTGCCATCCTTGCGAGATGGATTGTGATGCCCATGAAACTTTGAAGGGGTGGGGATTAGTATGCTTTCCTATCCCTTGCAAAGTGTGATGGCCATCTCCCACAACGTCGATTTAGGGTGGCACAAATCGCCAATTTTTTGGTTTTGGGATCGTCAAACGACCCACTACCGCCCTAGACTGTCGATAGGAATTGCGATTGAGACAGATTGGATTAGTATTTTTTCCATGTCGCTACAAATTTTCATGGCCATCAATTACCATCTTGTTAGTTAAGGGTGACACAATCATTATTTTTTTTGTTTTTGGATGGCCTAGGGCCCATCGGTCAAAATTTGGCAATTGTCCCACCCTAGACCATCGAAAGAGATTGTGATGCCCATGAAACTTTTCAAGGGTAGGGTTTAGTATGCTCCCTCAACCTATGCAAAGTTTCATGGATATCCGTTGATGTCTCGCTGGTCCACAAGTACCCAACCCTACAACGTTTCATGGCCATCTTTTGTCCTCTGATTGGTATAGGGTGACACAATCGCCAATTTTTTTGGCTTTGGACTCCAACAATCCAAAATTTGGTGATTGTGGCGCCCTAGATTGTCGGCAGAGTAGTGATTATCATGAAACTTTGCAAGAATCGAGATTATTGTGCTCCCCACATCAAAATGTTTCATGGATATTTGCTCATGTCTCGTCGATCTACAGTGGCACAATCATAAATTTAATGGCTTTTGGCTTTCTAAGGGCCGAATGGGCAAGAGCAGGTGACTGTGCCGTCTTTGACCAATTAGATGGATTGCGATGCCCATGAAACTTTGTAGGGGTGGATATTAGTATACTTTGCCCTCCCTTGCAAATTTTCATGGCCATCCGCTCCTATCTTGTCGTTCCAAGGTGGCACAAATCACCAATTTTTTGGCTTTGGGATTGCGAAGGACCAACTGCCACCCTAGACCGATGAGACACATTGCGATGACCATGAAACGTTGCATGGGCATGGATCAATATACTTCTCCTACCTCTGCAAATTTTCATGGACATCGGTTGCCATCTCATTGGTCGAGGGTGACACAATTGTTATTTTTTTGGTGTTTGACTTGCCAAGGGTCCAACAATCAAAATTAGGCAATTGTCTTGCCCTATATGATTGCAAGAGATTGCGATGCCCATGAAGCTTTTCAAGGGTAGGGATTAGTATGCTCCCCCAATGTGTGCAAAGTTTCATGGCCATCCATCTCTCATTGGTCCACGATGGCACAATCGCCAATTTATTGGCTCTGGGGTCTCCAACAATCCAAGGGTCAAAAGTTGGCGATTGTGCCACCCTACATTGTTGAGACGTATTGCAATGGCCAAGAGACTTTTCATAGAAAGGTATTAGTGTGCTTACACCAATCCCACAAAGTTTCATGGCCATCCACTACCGTCTTGTCGATCCAGGATTACACAATTGCTAGTTTTTTGGCTTTAACACTAGCCACTTTTGTGTCTTTTTGAGTCTTTTGTCAAAAAATTCTCAACACTATGTTAATTAGCTAATTAGAACCCAATAACCAAAATAAGGCTATTGTGCCATCCTAGACGGTTGACACAGATTTGTGATTCCCATGACACTTTGGAGGGGTACGGATTAGTGTGTTTTCCCCATCCCCACAAAGTTTCATGGCCATTCGTTGTCATCTGCTTGATCGAAGGTGTTACAATTGCCAATTTGTTTTTGCTTTAATCTGGCCAATGGCCGAACTACCAAAATTGGGCCAAGATGGATTGTGATTCCCATGAAAGTTTTAGGGTTAGAAATTGGTGTGCTTTCCCTACCCCTACAAGTTTTCATTGCCATATGTTATTCTCTTGCTGGTTGAACGTAACACAATCGCCAATTTCTTGGCTTTGGGCTCGACAAGTAAAATTTGGCTAGTTTACAGCCATAGTCCATCGATACCGATTCCAATTTCCATGACACTTTGCAGGGGTGGGAAATATTGTTCTCCGCCCACCTCATAAATGTTTCATGGCCATCCGCTCACGTCTCATCGGTCTAGGGTGGCACAAACACCAATTTTTTGGCTTTGGGCTCGCCAAGGGCCCAAAGTGCAAAAGTTGACGATAGTGTCATCCTCGACCGTCCAGATGAATTCTGATGCCCATGAAACTCTACATGGTGGGAATTAGTATGTTTTTTTCTCCCCGAAAAAGTTACACAGCCATTCGCTCTCGTCGCGTCGGTTGAGGGCGGCACAAATTACCAATTTTGGCTTTAGACTTGCTAAGGGCCCGCTGCCGACAAATTGAATTGTCCATGAAACTTTGTATGGGCATGGATTAGTATGCTTTCCCCACCTCTACACATTTGGTGACACAATCGATAGTTTTTTGGTTCTTGGCTCGCCAAGGGTCCAATATTCAAATTTGGTGATTGTGTCGTCCTAGACTATTGAGAGAGATTGCAATGCCCATGAAACTTTGCAAGGGTAGGAATTAGTTTTCTCACCCAGCTTGTGCAAAGTTTCATGGCTATCTGTTTATATCTCGTTGGTCCATGGTGGCACAATCGACAATTCAATTGCTTTGGGGTTGCCAAGGGTCCAGCGGCCAAAAGTTGGCAATTGTGCCACCCTAGACCGTCAAGACAGATTGAGATGCCCATGAAACTTTAAAAGTAAAGGTATTAGTGTGCTTATCCCTCCCTCACCAAGTTTCATGGCCATCCAATCTCCTCTTGTCGGTCAAGGATTACCCTATTAATGCTAGTTTTTTGCCTTTAACCTAGCCACGCGTCGAATCACCAAAATTTGGTGATTGTGCCATCCTAAACCCTTGAGATAGATTGCAATGTCCATGAAACTTTGCATGAGTGCAAATTAGTGTACTTGCCCCACCTCTTCAAAGTTTCATGGACATTTGTTGTTGTCGCATTGATCAAAGGTGGCACAATCGCCAATTTGATTTTGCTTTGGGCTAGCCAAGGGCCCACCTTCCAAAATTGAGTCGAGACAATTGCGAAGCCTATGAAACTTGTAGGGTTATGGATCCATGTGTTTCCCCCACCCCCACAAGTTTTCATGGCCATTTGTTGTCGTCTCTCTGGTCCAAGGTGACACAATTGTCAATTTCTTGGCTTTAGGCTCTCGACGACCAAAATTTGGTGAGTCTGACACGCTAGACTGACTATAAAAATTGTGATGCCCATGACGCTTTGTAGAGGTGGATATTATTGTGCTCCCCCATGTCAAAAATTTTTTATGGCCATATGCTTATGTCTCCTTGATGTACTAATTAGGGAATTTCAGAGGTCATTTGGAGGGCCTTCTAAGAAAATGTATTTTTTGCACTCTCTCTCTAGAAAAAATGGCAATAATAGAGCTGGGTCTTTCATAGTAAAAGTTCAAAAAGTGTACTTTAAGTAGATTCCTTACTCTTCTGAACATTCGTTCGTAGTGATTGAGGGATAATCCTCTTTTCAGTTGCATTGAATGAACCTCGTCAATATGGAGGGAATGAGGCTAACATGGAGGGACAAAGGCGCAGCCGCTATTCACTTTCCATTAAACCTGCACATTTGGCTAATGGCGCACTCCTCAAATGGCACAAATGTTACCCAAAAACGAGCCAAATATCACCTTCACATTGATTTGGACAATGAGTACCAACCATTGATTAAGCGCAGTGAAACAAACACACATATACCTCCCGCTTCCATAGACACGCTCGGAGCTCAGGGAGCTAAACACACAGATACCTGGACAAGAGGCTCTCTCTATCCTAAGAATCTAATGACTAATGCGTCTCCACCGTTTGTCAATCCTACAAGCTTATTGACCTTTGCTGGTGATGGAGAAAAGGGCCTTCTGGGTTATTGTAAATCTCTTACAAGAGAAGATGAAACTTACAAGGTTATTCTCCAAGCTCAACAATGTGAGATTGTTCGCCTTTCACATTTACATTCTACAGATCAGTTTACCATTTTGCAACATAAAACAGAGGTACAAGAACTGAAAGGAAAGGTGCGAAGTTGTCAAATGAAGGACACCATCTTGGGTGGTCGTATCCGAAAGAAGAAATTGCGCAATCTTGAAACATTGCAGGTTGCATCAGGAGGTCTCAAGAAAAGAATCCGAGCATTAAGGTGATGCTTCTTGGTTGGCTACATTGTCTTAGTTAAGTAATCTTTTTGTTTTTTCTTGTTATGCATTGTTTTCATGTGCCTAAATAGTGTTAGTGAAGCAAATTTTCTGTTATTTACTTATGCATTGTCTTCATGTAGAGATTCAATCTATCCTGACAAGGAAAACATTGACCCCAAATCCAATATAGGAAAGAGATTGAAGACACTTATAAGTAGAAGCCTGGCAGCAGATATAGTACATGACAAGAAGTTTAAGATCCTACAACGAAATGTAGTGGACCGCTTTATTTCAGAGAACTCAGTGCCTGCAAAAGAGATACAAGGCACACTTGATTCACTTGGTGTAAGCAAAAGAGGATATTTGGCTATCCAAAAGTCTGTCTCATCCATCTTTGTTAAGAAGGGTATAAAATCCAAACTTCTATCATCAGCCTCAAGTGTTTGGAAAGAGAGGCTTCAGCTTAACGAGGCACAGGGTGACTATCTTGGACAGCCCTTTCATATTAAAGCAACTTACAGTGGCCATGGAACAAACATGGCATATGATGAGTTCAATAATATTTTTATGGACCTGCGGATATTACAGAAGAGAATGGTGGAGTTTTACAACATCACATTTGAAGAGTCACGAGGGGTATTACATTTTGTGTTAAAACTGGATGAGTGTCAGCTTGTTAACGAGAAAAAGCTAGAGCGTGTTACTATTACTTTAATGAATAGAGCCCTCTCAAAGTGTCCCAGTGATGATCCTTTATATTTTAGTGTTCAATTAGAATCTAACATATGGTGGCTTGGTGCGTTTGAGGTAAGCGAGATTCTCAGGTAAGCTCAAATGTTCACATCTACTTAAGTCTCATTTATTTTGTGTTGCAGGTAAAGAAAGAAGATCATGAGATTCTATATTGGGTGTTCCATCGAACTAATATTCCGGAGGTGATTGATCGACAGACTAACCAGGGAGAGGTACTACGCCTAGATCGAAGGGGAGACTTTCAATTTTATTGGCATCTTGCAGGTGACCTCAAAACATTAAAGTGCATGTATAATTGTGGAATGGGTGCAATGGCAAAGTCGCCGTGTTTGTTCTGCATGGAGCCTGCAAAGGTCATGGACCCAAAGTGGTGGAGAAAGGCTCCAACACGTCACATTGAGGATCCTGCTTTTCGATCGGTTTTGAAAATACCACTTGTGAATGTCCACATTTGTACAATGCATGCCCTTTGTAGAATTGTGGAGAAATTGGTCTACTTATATATCGGGTTTGCTTGGAAGATTAAGAACTCGGCAGAACGACAAGTAGCCCTGCAGTGCTTAGAAATGGTACTGTCAGATATGGGGCTTCATGGTGGCAATGTGAAAATCCAGCGGGATGAAAAGAGATCAACTGCTGAGAAGGATGTCCCATGCAAACCATCCATCGGTGGGGTGAAGGAACTGCGGTTTTTATCTAAACCCCAAGGTACAAGAGATCCGAAGCTAACAAAACATGGAAAAATATATAACACATCTTATGTTAGCAAAGTAGAGTATCAGAGCTGGAAAAAGCTACATATTGCAGTCAAAGACCAAGAACCAACTACTCGTAACGCGAAGGCTGAGGTTTGGCTATCAATAGACATCCTATTTTTGATGTGCGACAAAGATGACTGGTCACAAGGTGATATGAACAAGTTCAAGGAGAATCTCAACCTTCTGAAAAAATCATTCAAGACAGCATGGACAGACACCCAGATTACTCACTACATGGTAATATCGTGTATTTCATTCTCTCTTATGTGCAAATATGTGAGTGTAAAACATTCTAACTAATCTGTTTCATATCCAGCACATCATCTTCAATCATTTACCATATTTTATACAAAAGTATGGGAACCCGGCAATATGGAATACCCAAGGGATGGAAAAGTCTCATTACATGGCGAGAAATGCTTATTTCAGGCACACACGACATGGTGGATCTCGAATCAAGGCTAACAGTTTGAGAGAACTATTTGAATGGTTCTATCGTAGAATCATTCATCGAATGCAGGCAAAAGAAGTCTTGGCAAATTCAGCAACAGCACAAGCCATCAGACATTTACAACAACAAAAAGTTAAAAGATCAATGGCATACAACAACTCCGGAGCTCGTGAAAGTCAACGAAGGTGGAGAGAGACAATGGTGTATGTGAATCACAAGTGGAGAAAGATACTTTGAGTGGATGACATTGTACAAAATTTATGTAATACATGATCTTATACAATTGCTACTTGAAGTGTATCAAGATTTTGAAGGTTCAATTTTGTTTTTTGGCACGTCACCCTTGTAACGGATCATGAGATGTTTGCCATACTCTAAAAGTTCATCTGGGTTTTGTCTACCGAGAGCTAGTGCCATTGCTGTGTAGGTGTAGTAATACGCTGACCGACCACCTGTATATCCCGGGCAGTAACCAAAACAATCTCTAGCAAACACTTTGTCCACAAGAATGACTTTATCTGCACTTTTGGGCAGCACGGGTCCACCCAAGAAGCGTGATAGTGTCTTGAATGTGTAAGTTGCTATTGAACCCTCTTGTGACATGGAATTGTGAAAAACTACTATCGGCGACTCGCAAAGCTTTGAAAGGTACTGCGCTAGGGCCGCATCCCTTCCACGATACTCTCGAGTCCGCCGCCGAAGAAAGTCATCCTTGTCAGCAATCCAAGACTGCACACATCATGTCAGAAGTGACACAAAGAGAGAGAGAGAGAGAGAGAGAGAGAGAGAGAGAGAGAGAGAGAGAGAGAGAGAGAGAGAGAGAGAGAGAGAGAGAGAGACCATGAAGCTCTCACAGGTTACAGACCCCTGACCTGAATGGTTAAACCAATCCTCCACTTCTTTGTTACTTGTTGATGGTCTTAGGCTTTGTCTTATTGCTTGGAAGGTGGCTTCATCAGGTAGTGTCTCCTTGTATTTTTCAGCTTTCTCAAAGCATCTTCGGAGGCATTCCATTGGATTGCTGGATGTTTCCATTGCCTCATCATCACTACTATCCTCTGAAACAAATCCACTCCTCTCCTCTTGGACTCTGGAAATAATAGCCAGGGAGAAATCCTCCCTTAAATAAAAGACGCTTTGCACATCATGTAAGAAGATATATGTCCTGTCTCGAATCCTGAAGTCAGGCACAACAGGCAACATCATTTGAGCATGCTTCTCAGTGAAGTTACTGACATCCAATGGAAGTTTGATTTGTGTGGTTTTCACAGAGAGCATCTTACTTCTTTGTACTTCAATTGCCTCAACCTCAAGGTCGACTGTATCTTCAACCTCCTCGACTTCTTGTATATGAGTTGTCTCCTCGCATTCTTCATTTGGTGCTGCATCCTGCTCCTCTAACACCTCATCAGGATTCTGCATGAGGAATCCAAACAGGCTGTTCAGGTAAATCATAAAGCCAAAGGCTTCCTAAATGAGTTTGCATTCTTTTTGGTGCAAAGGGTAGGCTGAATGTCGGCAAGAAGGTGGTAATTCCCTATACTTCTTCAGTCCTTGTCCCTTTCCACCACAGTAATTTAAATGCACAAGAGTCATAGTGGGCAGAACAACCCTCCCTACCTGCACCATCACTTCAAACTTATCTCTGTAGGACTGCAAGAAATTACTGTGCTGAGCTAACAGGTCTTCAATGTCAAACTTTGGATTAAACATAGAATGAACTAGATCAAACTTGTCCCCAGCACCACAAGATGCTGCAAAATCAAACAGCCTCTCATCTGTTGCAGCTGGGTCTTCCAGAGAAGACACATCCTCTTTGGCTTTACATTTAGTTGCACAGGAACTACTTTCTAGCACATCTGCATCATCTGAGAAGTCTATATTCCTCTTTCTTGTATTTTTCTTGACAAGTACTGTACAGGGTGAGGGAGCCTTGTAGGGTGAGGGATCCTCTTGCCCTGGTGACCTCTCTGATTGATCTTCACCAATTGACTTTTCTTCAGATATGTCCTGACAAAAGTCAACAGTTCTTTTGGCAGAAACATTAAGCAACTGAGCCTGCAAAGGTTGAAATCCTGGCACAATCTCTGGGTCTGGTTTCAGCCTCTTCTGCCTACTGGACCTTAATCCTATTCATCAGGAAACATGAAAAGTCTCTCTCTCTCTCTCTCTCTTTCTCTCTCTCTCTCTCTCTCTCTCTCTCTCTCTCTCTCTCTCTCTCTCTATATATATATATATATATATATATATATATATATATATATATATATATATATATATATATATATATATATATATATATATATATATATATATATATATATATATATATATATATATATATATATATATATATATATATATATATATATATATATATATATATATATATATTTGTCTCTCTCCAAAGCACAAACAAAAACACACATAGTCTCTCTCTCTCTCTCTCTCTCTCTCTCTCTCTCTCTCTCTCTTTCTCTCTCTCTCTCCAAAGAACATTAAAAAAATACACATAGACTCTCTCTCTCTCTCTCTCTCTCTCTCTCTCTCTCTCTCTCTCTCTCTCTCTCTCTCTCTCTCTCTCTCTCTCTCTCTCTCTCTGTGTATGTGTCTCTTTGTACTAAAGGCGCGCAAGGACAACAACAAACTTTTTGCAACTCTCTACGCGCGCCTTAAGTACAATTGAGAGAGAGAGAGAGAGAGAGAGAGAGAGAGAGAGAGAGAGAGAGAGAGTCATAACTATACTATAGGCGCGCGAAGAGAGCTGCAGCCAGTGTTTGGTTGGCTCTGCGCGCCGTTAGTAACGGGGACAGAGAGGGGAGGGAGAGAGAGAGTGTGTATGTCTCTGTGTGTGTGTCTGTGTGTGTGTCTGTGTGTCTGTGTGTGTGTGTCTCTGTCTATGGAAGTATGTGTTGAGGTGTGTGTGTGTTGAACAACTGTCTGGGTTTTTCTTTGTTTACACACACACACACACACACACACACACACACACACACACACACAGAGAGAAAGAGTGAGAGATCACCTTTTGTTGGAAATACAGAGAGAAAGAGTGAGAGATCACCTTTTGTTGGTGGGGTTTGCAGAAACTCCAAGGGAGGTGTCTCCTCCATTGCTTTTTGTCTGTCAAACTGACTCTGTCTCTCTCCCTCTCTCTCTCTGAGAGTAAGGAATCCCTCTCTCTATCTTTCTCTCAATCTGTCTCTCTCTCTCTCTCGTTCTCTCTTTCTATGGTTCTCTCTCTCTCTGTCTCTCTATCACTCTGTCTCTCTCTCTATCACTCTCTGGCAGTAATGAGGCTCTCTCTCTCTCTCTCTATTGTTCTCTCTCTTTCTCTCTCTCAAAATCACACTTATAACGGATACACACGGCGGTGCCCCACGTGTTACTATAAAATAGAGTATAATTGCATGTTGTCACACGTGCGGTCATTATTGAGACCGTATACTTTTGTACGTCATATATAGAGGTCATGAGAGAGAAAAACCACACCTCGTGAAAGAGAGTGAGTGAAAGAGAGAGAGAGAGAGAGAGAGAGAGAGAGAGAGAGAGAGAGAGAGAGAGAAAGAGCCGTCATCTGTGTCTCCGACAGCAAGCCGACCCATCGACATAACGAAGGTCTGCGTCCTCAGGAGGTTTGGCCCTCTCTCTCTCTCTCCCTCTGCTTATGAAATTTCCCTCTGCCTTTGCCTCTATCTCTCTCTCTCTCTCTGTTTCTGTCACAGTATATTGCTTATCTAGCTCTGTCTTAACAAACAACACACACATACAGTCACAAACACAACACACACACACACACACACACACACACACACACTCACAAACACACAGACACACAAATAAAACATACACACACACACATACACAAATATAACATACACACACACACACACACACACACACACACATACAGAGACACACACACACTCACAAACACACACACACACAAATATAACTTACACACACACAGAAATACAGACACACACACACACACAGAGCCTCTCTCTCTCTCTCTCTCTCTCTCTCTATACTAAAGGGGCGCGTAGAGAGGCATTCCCGGTGTGCATGTCTCTATGCGCGCCGTTAGTACTGTGCATTGACCAGTGTATGTGTGAGTGTTATAGAGAGAGGATGTAAGGCGGGGGAATGAGAGAGAGAGAGAGTGAGTCTTTCTTTTACCTTATACTAACGGCGCGCGGAGGTGTTTTTTGAGGTCAAAACATGCTCCACGCACGCCTTTAGTAATGGGAGTCTCTCACTCTCTGTCTCAGGGGAGAGAGAGAGAGAGAGAGAGAGAGAGAGAGAGAGAGAGAGAGAGAGAGAGAGAGAGAGAGAGAGAGAGAGAGAGAGAGAGAGAGACTCCTCTTTTTGTATACAGTGAAATGGCTAGAACAAAAGCCACTGCAAGGAAGGCAAGCAAGGGACCAGGATTAGCTGCTAAAGCAAGTAGAAGATCTTCAACCTCAAAGAAAAGATCTGGAAAACCCAATAAAATTCTGAAAGGTCCACGGGTGAAGAAGTTACAAACCTGCATGGGACTTTTCAGAGAAATCAGAAAAGCACAGAAATGTGTAGATTTATGCATACCAAAGCTGCCCTTTCAGAGGATGGTGAGGTCCATATGTGAAGAAGCTACCTGGGGCACCAAAAGGTGGAAGGTGGTGGCATTAATGGCTCTACAAGAAGCAGCAGAGAACTTCCTACTGGAGTACTTCAGTGACATGACCATTGTTGCAGCCCATGCCCACAGGGTTCCTATAATGGACAAAGATAGTGAGACACTGAAAAGAATAAGGTGGAGGTATGACAAACTACTGGTCCCCAATGTCTGCAAGGATAAGAAAATGAGGGAAATTTTGTTATACCCCCTTGAGCTAGTGCCACAACTCACAGTTGTAGATGTCACACATGATGTGAATACAAGGGCAAGGGCAGAGACTATTGCTCGCCAAACAGAGGACATGAGGGAAGCAGAGCTTAAGGAGAAAGCAAAAGTAGCAGTGGAGTCCCAGAGGCAAACAGAATGCAATGTGACCCTGTCTATAGAGGCAAGCAATCAAGAAACTCTACTTTCAATGAAGGATGGTTTGCTTGCAGAGATACCATTTGTAGATGGAGCCAGAAAGCTAGCTCTGGAAAAAGTGGACATTAATTTATTGCAGAATCCAGATGCTCAAATTTCAGACACAATTATCTATGATTGTCTTAAGTAAGTGTTACTATCTTGCTAGCTTTGAAAACTCAGATAATAGGTTTGCTAACTCAGGTAAAGTCTCTGCAGCCTGATCAAAAGTCAACTCCCACTGCACACCCACACAGAGGTGTTTCTTCTTGATCCACAAATGTCAGTGATTATTAAACAAAAGAACAGTCCATCTGGGACCTTTGAGAGTTGGTTTCTCCACTGTGCTATGCTGGAAGTTACTGTCATCATCTTTCCATATGAGAACAACCATCACTGGAGTCTCATATGCCTTGATGTTGATCAACCAGCAGTGTGGGTGTTCAATTCAATAAAAGGAACCCACCCTGAAATTAGGTTGTAAGTGTTTTGTATCAGAAAGTGTTTCTTATAGATATCCATGTAAATTTGAAGCCTCATGCTAACATCTTGACATTGCTTTGTGCAGTTGTATAAAGAGGTTGTTGCTTGCCTATGGCAAGCTATGTGGAAGGTATGAACTATACAAGGCCCCAATCAAAGATGTACCTGTCCCAAATCAAACCGATGGAAATTCTTGCGGCTGGAGATGTCTTCTCCATGCAGAATATGTCCTGCAAAGCTACTTTGCATTAAAACCTTTCATGACTAAGGTAACCATTTGGCAATGCATTCAGTTAGTTTTGGTTTAGCTTATAAAAGAATTCTAACCATGTGGTCTTTCAATTTTGCAGAGTGCTTTAAAAAACTACACATATGATTATTTGCAAAGATACCGGGTAAGTTTAATACAACACCTGCTTACTATGTCTAGCCCCAGAGAGCTTGAAGATAGCGGCTTGGATGATTGCACTATTGATCTAACAATACATAACGTGCCACCACGACAAACCCCTGCATCCAATACAGTGGAATCACAACGGGCTGAGGGCTTCATATCAGCAGAAGATGAGGAAAGTTCAAATGAGCATATGGAAGGTACTAGTTTACAACCAGATGAGACAATGAAAGAGCCAAGTCAGCCAGTGGAGGAGCCAAAAGAGCCTATGGCTGAAACCCAAGATGAGGAAAGCAGGCCTATAGATGAGCAAAAGGATATGGATGAGGAAAGCAGGCCTAGGGATGAGCAAACTGATATGGACTAGGCAAGGATGTATGAGGCAAGCCGGTCAACCGAGGGAGAGGAAAAGACCTTGGAGGAAACCTTGAATGAGGCAGAAAGAGCCATGGGGGAGACCCCTGATGAAGATGTGAATGATGACTATGAAGATGTGAATGATGAAGCTAAAGCAGAGGAGAGCAACAACGACATCAACACTACAGAGACCTAGTATGGACCCTTGCTACCTGTAGATACGGTTGTTCCGGTAATTTCTATTCAAGTATGGCAAAATATGTTCAGCTTCTAACTACTTATATGTACTTGTCAACTTTTACAGAGGTTGATTATCTTGGACGTCAATGGATTGCTGCTGATGCGCGTGCCTCTCAGTGACACAGAACCCTTTGAGGATTTGCAAATGAGTCGTGGTTCGTCCAGGAACCAAGGAATTTATTCAGTTTCTTCTTCTGCGCTTCAGAGTTGCCATATGGTCTTCAATGCAAAGGCAAAACTTGTCGCCACTAGTTACAATGGTTTGCAGTGTATGCGACGCTCACACGTCAGATTTTGCCTTTTTGTATGATCAAAGAAAATGCGTTACCGTTGAGGGCCACTACCACCCTAAAAAACCACACTTACCTCTTTTGTACAAACCGTTTAGCCAAATCGGTGTACCCTTTGATGCAACTAATACACTACTGATTGATGATACTCCTGAAAAGGGAGAACTAAATTCACCGGGAACAACTATCTCACCACCTTCTTTCAAGGGGCATTCCTTCGATTTTTACCTTGAAGACATTCTGATTCCATACTTACAGAAATTGTATATCAGTCCATTGTTCACGGACGAGTTTGTACTTTCTAATGAATTAAGATGACTCTTCTATCATGTCTTTGTCTTGTCTAAAATTGAGAGAGAGAGAGAGAGAGAGAGAGAGAGAGAGAGAGAGAGAGAGAGAGAGAGAGATTTGACACGGTAAAGAAATGTATTTCAAGCACACTTTTCACAGGTCACAATTGACAAATGAGCTCAATAACTTCATGTATTGAAAGTCATTTGTATACACTTGGGTTCACAAGAATATCTGTTACATTGACACTACTTCAACCGGACCATCCAACTCTTTGCACAAAATATATTTTTCCCTTCGCCACATCACCTTACGGCCATCTAGGAAAAAGGAAAAATCTGATAGGTCCTTGTCCATTGACTCTTCAATTATGTCATGCCGCAAATGCTGAAGACTGCATAGCTCCCTTATTGTAACCACCAACAGTAGGCCATGCTCTTTATCAATCACTTCCACATCCACAGCATGATTATCTTCCAAACCTGCAGAAACCTGGTCCATAGGAATGTACTTACCATTGAGCATTTGTGATCGCATATACCAAAACGAGAGTAACAGTGATTGGCTTGCAATCATGTAATTGACAACTAGAGTATCAAGCGTGACCTCGCACCGTAAACCAATCTCTTCCTTTACATACCATCCTCTGTCAAGAAGATTGTCACAGGATGACTGCTGAAATGACTTACACATGAACATAGTTTTCGTAACACGGATGTTGTAGCTATGAAACAACTCTATGAAGAGTGCAACAGGACAAAAGTTTGCAATTCTAACCAGTTTGGTGGGAATAGAGCTATGTAGAGACCTCTGTATATCCTTGTAGAGCTTACTTCGCATTGCCTCCACCATTGTTTCCTCGGGAACTGGCCAGTCCACAGTGTTCCAATCGGTTGGTAGAGGCACTTTCACCAACATGCCATTCTTATTCCCTGAGCTGAGTTGGTAGAAGTGGTCATAAAAAAATAGTCCCTCATCAGCCAGTCTTTTGCTGCTCCTCCCTGAATACTGTAGAGAACCAATGTGGGCATGAACAACATGGAAGAGGCCTATTATGCACTCCACAGGCTCCCATTGCTCATAAGAAGAGGGATAAACATCTGCAATATATATAAGAAGAGTTAAACTAAGAGTATCAATAAGTAAAAATGACAAATCTAATGTAATTGAGCTGTGAAGAATGGAGACATTGCTCATAACAAGCGGGAGAAACATTGCAAAATATATAAGAAAAGTTATAATGAGAGTATCAGTAAGTTCACATGTCAAGAGTACTTACAATTGTAACGTGGTTGATGTATATCTGATACATTTACACCGTTTGCTATCACCTCTTGATGGGTAAACACATGCTGAACAAGAACTTCCTTTACAGATCTTTTGCCGATTTCAACTTTGAAATCCAACACTCTGGCCTTCCATGCTGAGCGATAAACGTTGATACCACTAGACCTCTTGGGTCTTCTTGGTTGCATGAGGACCCATGAACCTTTGTTTATCCTTTGTCCAACCCATTGGTTCTCTGCACTTATTGAAGTTGATATTGTAATTGAGGATATGCTACTACTTGGCCTTCTAGGCAAAGTGCAATTGTTGGTTGTTGGTGTGAGAGACAGTAAACACCTGGAGCTTCTTGGGCGAGAAGACGTGGAAGCCATAGCTCTCAGAGAAAAGCTTTAGTGGAGGGAGATTCACTTTGAAAGCATTCTAATGGAGGGAAAGTGTTTTAGAATTACAATATCTTGTGCGGCTTAATGGTCACCCTCCAGTACGTTAATGACCATAAGAGAATATCAGAAGTGGGACCACATGCAAGCACCTAAAAGCTCGGTAAAAGGAAGGAAATTACGATGCTACAATCCTATATTCGTGAAAGTTTTATGCTACTTTCCTATTTTTTGAGTCTTTCCACGTAATTTCCTACGTAACGTAGCCTTCGTGCTTATTCGACGCGCTCTATTTTTCTCTCTCTTCATATGGCCCTCCAAATGACCTCTGAAACTTCCTAATGATTCATCCTCTTTCAAATTTGGTTTGTTTGAGAAGTTATAAATTGTCCACTATAGGCTAATTTTTTACTGCTTCTTGAGCTTGAGTTCTAGTCAGCACTTTGACTGGTATTGTTCGTCTAGACTCCAATCCACTCATGCCTGGTAAAGTTCCTATGACATTGACAGTTGCTTTCCTCGGCTTGTCAAGGTTCTTTGCACATTTTGACATCAAGCGGTCTCTCCGATATCTATCACAAAATGCAAAGATTTTTTTTCATTGAATTTATGGGAACATTCTCTTGCCCAATGGTCGCCTCCATATTCATAACATGGGCCCTCTATTTGGACTATTGGTGGTGCCCCTATTGGCTTACCTTCCCTTGACAGGTAGCACCTAGGTTTTCTATAGATATGAGCGTTTTCTTTCCATTGTGAACTGATCTCTAGATGTTTGAGCCACATAAGAAGTTTTGGTGGTTTCATTAGCAGTGGCCCAAAATGGACTCGTGTCAGGGGTATAAGCTACTCCCTCTCCCTCATCTGGCTCAGCATTGGTTCCTCATAATACATAGGTAGTGGTATCATCCGCTAAGTTATGAGAGACTTTGTAGGCTGTGCATAGCACACAATGTCCCAATTGTCATGAGGTAAAGGAGGTCGTTTCCCCAAAGCTGGTTATGATTCTTCTCCTCCATATATCACGTTGTGGGTCCAATCTGATACCTTGGAGGTGGTGGAAATTTTTGCTTCTAGTGGTACATACGAACTTTGTCTCACATAATTTTGGCTGTAGTAACATTCACTAGTGTCATGGTTCATGTATTTTTTCTCTATAGCAGTAAATGACTGCTTGTGGCTGTTGCCCTCTCATATTAGGATTTGGC
This sequence comes from Adiantum capillus-veneris, assembly GCF_014529385.1. Classification (NCBI taxonomy): domain Eukaryota; kingdom Viridiplantae; phylum Streptophyta; class Polypodiopsida; order Polypodiales; family Pteridaceae; genus Adiantum; species Adiantum capillus-veneris. The sequence continues at coordinate 57,749 of NW_028221685.1, forward strand.
TTTTAGGTCTGATTTATTCTAGGGACCATTTCTTCAACTAATTGGTCTTTATTTTGTGTGATGCAAGTATTGAAACCTAGCCAATGCGGTTCCCTCTAGTGTCAATCCAAATCCCTCATACTACGTGTGGAACTCCACTACTTTCTTTGCTCTTAAGACTTGCTTTAACATGGAGATATGCACGTAAAAATCTCTTGATCTATTGTACTTCATTGGCATGCACTTAGACACTTAAGAAGGTTAAATTTTTTGAGTTTTTGTAGCCATTATAATCATTCTAGGTTCTTCTACCATTATATCCCTCATCTCATATCCATTGGCAGGTGCTCTAGAAGGGGTTTGATTAGTCGCTCTTCCTTTGGGTCTTACATCTCATCTTTCAGTCCTTATATCCGGTACCCTCATGCTAGAAATTATATATGGAATGTCACTACCCTGATGTGTAGACATGGGAACCTAGAAATCTAGGGATCCCACTAGTGTTGATACAGAAAGATGAGGCCAATTGGATGAGCCTTCAACTTGAGATTTCAGAGGACTCGCTCTTATAGTTTTTGGTTTTGTAATTTTTGAAAGTGTAGGTCTGAGTACGCTAAGGGTGTGATGGCCCACTCATGAAGTGGGCCCCCAAAGTACGTATATCCCTCCAGCTCATTGTGGAATATTTTTTATAGTACTTGTCTATCATAATTATTTGAGTATCACTCTCAATCTCAAATGTAAATACGCACAAGTATTTTTTTCTTCATTAACTCCCTCACATTGGGCTCCTCACATCTATAGTAGAGCATATGCTATCTACTATCATACTTATATAAGCCCACATGATTGTTGTTGGTGTTGATGCATGTAGCCACATTTACTCATCTAAGCTTGGCATTTGGAATATCTAGCTAGCCGGCTTCTCTTTAGGCTCTACGCCAAATTTTTCTTTGGTGCCTATTAGTCCCCACTTGTCCACAATAAAAGGATTAATCACAACAATATACATGTTTCCCTTTTGATAAAAATATCGATTTCCATTATAATCTACGGGAGCTACAAGCTCAAGCTCGCTAGGCCTCTCTTCCATTTTAATGCAATAACAATCCATACTATCCTTTTAGATTTGTGCACCTTGATCATTCTCAAACTGCTATTGCAAGTGCAAGAGTTTCTAGTTTGGTGCAAGCTGTGATGGTCCTGCTGCCATTTTGATGTCTTCTTTGAAACTCACACTTTTGGATCTTTTGGCCATATAGGTGTACGATCTCTCCGAAGAGGTATCAGAAAGAATCTCCTCCAAGATTGGCTCTGAGGTGGTTATGGTCGCTTGGTTGACACTACCCTCCATTGAAATATGGCTTGATTAGTCTCTATTACTAGGGTTTCTACTTTGACAAAATTTGGTTGACCGAAAATACATTAAGAAAAAAAACTTGCAAACCTTGACCTGTTACCTTTTATGATGCACTTAGTCCTCCGATCAAAGGAAATTCACTGCAACTCTGATCCATGGAACATGTACAAAATTCACCTCACTGTTATAGCTTTACAATCAATAGGTTAGTCAAAAATCCACTCACATCAAAACTTGTCAAACTTTTGACACAACTCCTATTTTTTTTCAATTTTGCACAATCCAACTCCAAATTGAATTTTGAAAACACCATCGTGCTCACAAGGACTAGTATGAACTCTTCTATCAATTTGGACACTTTCTGTAGCAGGGGGTCATGAATTGCGATTCATGTATCCTAGTTCTAGATCACTTGCAACTTGGCACACAGGTTTCTCAAAGCCTCTTCACAACCGCTAAGTGACTTTGAGATGGTTTGATCTCGTTCAAGTATCCCAAAAGTCACTTTGTCAGCCTGTTTTACAATTTTTGGCCTAGATTACCTGCGCATAAATTAAAAAACTTTGTCTATGATCTTCCAGGTGACATTACTCTCTATCCAAGTGTTGTATTGAGATTCTCTTAATAGCACGTGATTCCCAACACCAAGAGGAACCCACTATACACATGAAATTTTTGAGACTACAACAAGAAAATCAAGATTTTTACATGAATCATAATGAAAGTTTGATGACTTAGTCTTGTTCAACATAGTCCTAGTATATTGCCTATGAAGTTTGGAGTCAGTTGGAGATGCATTGATCAAGGACTTGCATGTCGCTAGGTGAGAGGTTAGAGAAAAAGATGAGAGATTTTGGTGGATTGAGTAGACATTAAGTGTCATAGTGGAATGTGTTGTGTTCAAACAAGAGCCTGGCAACCTCTTGGTGTGCCTCCATGCCCTAGTGGAGTCATTTTCTTCTCAGGATTTCCATTTCATCTTGGTTTTGTCTCTTTAAGAGATCTGATAGGTGTTGACCTATGTGGACCCCCATACATTGGAATCATTAATGTTGGGAAACAAGTACCTAGACTAGAGTAAAGATAACCTAGTTCAACAGAGTGGCCTTAGGTAAACTCATACATCAAATAGGTCAAAAAAAGGAGACCACAATTTTTGTGGTCTTTGTTTTGTAGGTGATTGTGGTGAGTTTCTTGCTACATAAGTGTAGACAAGTTAGGATTTGGTTTTAGAAATGGTCAGAGCTTAGTGTAATGCTTCATCAATGGGTAGAATGGTAGAGCTTGCACTAGGTGAGCAAAATACAAGAAAACAAAAAAAAAAGTACAGTTTAGCTAGGGACCAAGGTAGGGAAGCTTGAATAATAATAGTTCCGCCAAGGAAGTGAAAGTTTATGTGCTTGATGTGTGTGAAAAATAATATATGACCACCAAAATTCTCAAAAGATTCTAAATCAACATTTGCGAGAGAAAATTACAAATTACTCTATAAGTGAGTCTATAGGCCAAGAACGTGCATCATTAGTATCTTTTACCATTGTGTTTAAGCTATTGTGTGAAGTTTGGTACAAATTGAACATAAATAAGTGATTCTAGAGCCAGAATGTAGTCATTTTTCTAGAAAAGTGTTGAAATAAGGATTTCATTTCCCCAATTTTTGTAAAAATTGGTAAAATAACTCTTGAAGAAAGGTAGAACACTTGAGACCCTTAGGGTGTTGGAATTAGGGTTGTAGGAGAACACACACAACTTTGAGAAGACGAAAGAAGCTCAAGGCACATGGTAGAGAGTATTTTACTTAGTGTGAAATGGAAAGATTGATAGCCCTAGAATGATGGGAGTATATACAATATAGGGGGGGGAAAACCTCCTAAAGAGGGAAAAAATGCCCTGGCGGTCCTAAGTTTGTATATGGTAACAAATCTCCCCTGGAGTGATGAGGTGAACGAGAGGTGGCACATAGAGCAACGTGGGGGATTTTTTTTTGTGAGCTTTCAGTTTCAAGCTTTTACAATTGGAACTGTTTTTTTGATCTTTTCAACCCTAATTTTACACTAATGATATGTTTAAGTATCATTGTGTAGTGGAAAAACTCAAAATATCTCATAGTACAATCCTTCACCTACTAAACACTTTTAAGAATTATGGAAGTGTGTCTATGCTTATGAAAAATGAAACTTTATAAAAAGAACCATTTGTATGTATTTTGAGCTTGTACAAAAAACGTGATGCTCAAAAATTTTACCAAAGTCTCCTTTGAATGAAGACCTCTTCATTACAAAAAGTGTACACCCATTCTTGGGCTCTCACATGGGATTTTCTTCACATAAACACTTATTTCCATCACTTTAACGATTTTGTTATCTCACAAAAATCAAAACACAAGCCAATGGGTTCAACATACTCTAACTACATAGGAAAGCTCCAATCAAAGTCATCTCCACATCATGTGGCCATCATGTACCAAACAAACACAAATGAAACATCCAAATGAAATGTATGGAGCATAGCAAAATTCCATGTCAATGTCATATGGTTTCCATGTACATAAAAACATAAATCAGAACATCAAGATGTGTACTATCAAAATAGAGTTTCCTCAACCAAGTGTGCATCCGCAATCAACATTTATAGAGCACATCATCTAGCTCTATACATTTATAGAGCACATCATCTATCTCTATACACATGCAATGCCTCATATCTTCCACAGAAGCTCGACCCAACCCACCGCACCCCGCAAACAATCCCAAAACATAGTCATGAGGTGCAACAGTAAACGTTGCCAGCAACCACTTGTCCATATAAAAAGTAAATTTGAAGTCTAATGCAAACACATATATACCATAACATTCACTAGTGTCATACATTGGACTAGTCTTACCAAAAGAACAAAGAACACCGCTTTGCCCTGCCTCTAAGAATAACACCATCAATCTCAATTGTGAGGACTACATCATCTATCATGTAGCTACAATCTCTTGGCAATTTTCTCCCCTGCCTCTCTATCATACTGTGGCACACAATGGCCAATACAATACCCCAAAGACACATGGTAAGATCAAGTACCTACATAAATAAATAACTCAAAGAATGAATGTCATAGCTACAATGTTTTTAGTTAGGAAATTAAGCTATGAAACTAAGTTTGTTATGTCATCACCTCTCTAGTGAGTGGATGCCGATATGCCTTCTTATTACACACGACGGTCCATGTACGTAAGAGCACAAGTCCTATCCTAGTTGCATATGCAATAAAATCTCAAATATGCTCGTCCATGCACATGGTGACTACAAACCTCTCATTGGCCAGAAACTCACGAGTAACATCCATGCACCCTATCACTAGACCCGTGGACAATGTGTTCCACTTGGGAACACTCATGCCCTCTACAAAAGTGAATGATGACATGTAAGCATACAACCATAGTTAGCTATAGGTACTACCCAATGGGATTGGTCCTGAATCATCCACAAGCAAACTTGTAGGAAAATCTGCAAAGATAAGCCTAGCAACCTCATGACACGGCACACCATCTTTGCTATATAGATTTTTATTCTGTCACAAAAAACTTGTTGATGCTATAAGAAAACCAAACATGAATCATGTTCAAAATCATAGAACAATGCAAGAAGAAAATTCAAATAAGTAAGCATTATGGAAATCTACCTATCAAGAGCAAACTTATCAATTTGTGATATATCCACAAGCAAAACATCTACAACGATTTGGTAATGGAACCCTGTAAGCACTATCCAAATTAGCTTTGAATTAGGAAGTATGCAAGACAGATTTCTTAACAATTTTCTTAAACTTACAAGCAGATCGTGTGATCGGTCTTCTCTCCCAATCCTCTCGCCCAAGTGAAGACTTTGCGACAAACAAAGTAGTGTGCACCAATGAGGATGTAGTGGGCGCATTAGAAGAGGGTACCATATGGGGTATAGTGGTTGCCAAAGAGGACATGTCGGGCTCCGTGGATGGCAGAATGGGTGGCCTTGAAGAAGGAGTGGGTATCCTTGATGTACTTGGAGGATCCATTTTCCCTTTACCCTTCTTGAGTACAATGCTTGCTAGTGGAGTACCTTGAGAGCCACTCTCAATAGTGCTTTGAGTAACTCCATGAGAAATGAGAGGGAGAGACTCTTTTTTTGTCTCCTCTAAGTACTCATCACTCTCATTTTGAAACCCTTCACTCAACAACCATATAGCACAATATCACATAAAATAGCACTAAAGTAAGACATATACATTCTCAAAAGAAAAGAGCCACTAGTGTTAATATACTTACTCTTTCGTAATTCAAGCTCTTGCTTGGAATAACTCCTAGTGGATAATCCAACCACCAAGGAGAAACCTTGGATTTCCATGTTGTCAAATTTCTTTCAATGAAAGAGGGAGAGAACATTGTATTCTCATCACGCACATAAATCCACTCTCCAGTGAAAAATGGGGCTTCATTCAATTCCTGCACCTCAACACATTGTGTAACTCGTCTACATAATTTTTGGAGCATCATTCATTTTGAAAAGCACATAAACACAGTGGTATAATAAATGTCATGTATCCAAAAAAAAATAGTATGTAGAATACTTTTTCAAAATAACCATAAACATTATGTTGGGCTCCCACAAGGGATTTAAGTGTTTTCAACATAGACATTATACACGCGCATATTGTCAAAGGGCTTCCATAGGGAATTTAAGGAATTGTTTGTAAACACAAAATAATATTTCATCATTCTCAAAATGACCCACTATCACCAAACCATGGAAATGAAATGCTCTTTTTTTTTCAAAGAGTGCTAGTGGAAGATGCAAACCCATGAATTACTCTATTAGCCGACAACACAAGCTCCCATGTCTTCTCACTAGAGCCGGAAGATTGCACTGCATCCATTAGATAAATAAAAGCCTACATACATAGTAACAATCAAAAAACACACTCAACTTGACCTTGTGTAAATTAAATTATGTCTATATTCTATTAAAAACAATGGTCAAATGTCTACCTGCAAAATATTATACTTCATGCTCATCCTGTAGAATAGGTCAAAAGAATTTGGAAGTTGTGGACCTTCTATTTGCAGCCTTTCAATCATAAGTGTAGCCTCCCCATGCAAGTGAGCCCAACAAGTCTCCTTTTTCATGTAACTTCTAAAAAGCTTGTAATCACCAAAATGAAGATATTGTGGATCCTTAGACTTAGTGAGGCTCATGAGGTGCAAAATTATCTTCTTTCTATGAGCAATAAGACAAAATATCAATCATATAGAAAAACAAAATGGAACAAACACAGTTAAAAATGAGAAACCAATAGCCTTAATACCTCTTAGAAGTGATTTTAGAGCTTGTCAAGCTTATCTCTAGTTTGACATTCCACGTTCATCCAATTTAATGATAAAAAGCAACTTGAAGAACTCATCACCATTAAGACGATTTTTGATTCATAAGTACTTGTAGCCCTTATCTTTCAATCACTCCTCTTTGACCTTTGTGGCCTTGTCCAGTCTCTTCTTCTTCTCAACATCATCTAGTCCAAGTGCATCTAGCTTTGCTCTTTCTTTGGACATAAATGCAGTGAACTCATCCTAATATAAAACATTGTATTGAAACCATAATAAAATTTTACATTAATTACCCAACATGTAGAGTAGGTATCATCTTCCACACAAGTTGAGATATCAATCCACATGGAGTGGTGTACCATGGTACAACACCATGGTAATACCCTGCGTCCACAGTCATCTCCACCCTAGCCCGTTCTCTCATATCGGGTGTCAATTTTTGAAGGATTGAATCTTTATTTTCCATGCCAAATCTTTGAAACATATAAACTTCATCTGTGATGTTTGGCATGACATGTGCCCTAGAAACGCTGCAAAAAAATCAAAAACAAAGAGTTGAACACAAGAATTGTTTACAAAAACAATGAGAGTCAACTTGCGATTAACAAACTCACATTGGAAGTATGCTTCTTTTTCTCTGGACTAACATGGTATTGACCATTTTTTGAGTAATCTATTCACACAAAAAAAACATCATTTGTAAAAAAAAAAGGCTACACTAAACTCAGAGAAGATAGAGCTCTTTTTGTAGGCTACAGGTAAAGAGATTCAAGAGAAGTTAGAGTGCTACTTGAGGATAAGGATGTGGAACAAGGCTTAAATATTGATTGTAATGAGGTCGAAGATGCAATTTCACTACTAGCCAAGTGACAATGAAGGAGAGACAAGATGATAGTTAACCCTACTCAAGCCCTAATCGTTCTTGAAAGTCCCTAAAATCCTGTTATTGTGGTTCCAAAGAGTGACAATTGCATTCTAGATGATATTGTCAAGAAAATGCAAGATCTAAAGTTAAAGCTTATAAGGCTAGAAGAAAAAGGACGACCATCAAGTCAATCTATAGGGCAAAAACCTCAAAAGAGAGAAGGAATTGTAAATAGATGCATACGGTGTCATATTACTGACCATGCAAGGAGGGATTGTGAAAATTTCAAAGATGCCTGGATGAAGGAGCTTTTTTCTTTAAAGATGGTAAGATCCACTTAGCTGAAACAGGTATGCTCTTGGGAAAAAACTTTGGAAAGGTTAGGATGAAGAACCTAGTTGATGACATGGCTACTAGCCATGCCATCTCAATGGTCCAGACAACCGCCTATGGGTTGAAGGTGGAGCCTATTAAGGAAAAAAGATCAGTCAAGGTTGGAGGATAGGAACCTAATGTGATTGGAGAGCTAAGTTCATGTGCAATAGAATCTTCTATGAAGGGTAAGATGACTACAAATTTTTTGCATGACACTAGAGATGCATTCATCTAGAAGTAGGTTGGAACAACCATGTATATTCTTTGCTAGTCCATGCGTACATTGACAAATGTCCAGTCAGTGAGATCGTTGTTGAGGAGAAACGTAGGTGTGAGAATGGGGATGAAGGACCTTCAAAAAGGGCCACAAGGAGTGGAGGTAGAAATGACATAGTGACTTTAGATCAAGTTCTCCACAAAAAAATGCCTACCCGTGAGGTGCCTATGCAAGAAGCCTCTAAAGAGAAGAAGAAGATAGCAATAAAATCCAAAGCAAAGGGTCCAACCTACAAACTCCAATTCAATATAGAGGCAACAACAAATCTCAAAAAGGTTTTGGAAGAGAGGATTTTGAACAATAAGGTGGAATTTACCTTGGGTGAGGTCCTTAGAATAGCAAAGTGGGAGTTTCATGAAGAAATAAATGATATTATAAAGAGAAAACAATAGTCTCTTACTAAATCTATCCATGTACAGGGTGAAGGAGAGACTTTAACTGCTTAGGGTGTACAGGTCTATGGCGAGCAAGGTGAAGAAATTTTTGTTGGATGCTACAAGTCTAGGGGAGGAGTAAAACATGTTTTCTTCTGGGATGATGAAGATGAAGTCATGACAATTCACAATAGTTACTACTTGAAGAGTCACTCGGCAACAACAGCTATTGAGACCCTGGTAAAATTAAGAGACTTAGAAGAGCCATACGATGCGTTGATAAATCATGGGATAGAAATTAACTTCATGTCAAAGAGTCTTTATCGAAAAGGAAATGGCCAATCGATATAAATCATAGATGGATGATTTGTGCAGCAAAATACTCATCAGGGGAGCTATAAGGAGCTTGTCCAAATGTAAAGGTGACTATAGGGGATATGAAAGATGACTAGAATTTCTTTGTACAAGAGATGTCTACATACCCTCTTACCCTTGTGCAGCCATAAATCACTGCTACTTACATGGAAACCAAGGTGATGGACAACATGTCAACTTATGCTATGATAAGGAGCAGGGACGGGATGTGTGGAGTACAATTCCTTACTATTTGTGTGGACCATGAAAGGAACCATGGAAGTCTTAGAGAGCAACTATTGCCAACGACAAACAAAGAATTCAAGGACTATAGGGGATATGAGGGGTTTTGGCCATGTACCATTGTAGAGCGGGACTGGAGTGGTATAAGAAGAGAAAACACCCGCATGGTGTATATGCAAAGGAAACATTTTTACAGGTTTTGTAGGATAAAAGAACTATGGATCTATTACTTTTACAAAGTATGAGGACTTAAAGCGGGGTGAACAAAAACATGTAAATAGCGTACAAAAGGGTTTGATGACCAATGTTTTGATAGAAGTTGACGAATGCATTGCACGTGTGTTTGATGAGTGTTCATTTGTGGATACTATGCAAGACTTGGATTCTTTAGTGGATTGAAATTTGTGTATGGGAAGTGACGTCGTGAAAGTATGCTCCATAGAAATGTACAAAGTCATTGAGGACTTCAAAATTTCTCAAGGTGCTGATGTACAAGTGGAGACCAAGTACAAGTTTGTGGCAAAGAAAGTGAAACTAGTGACATTACCTCTACCAAAAGACTATACGGATAAGATGGATTAAGCTTCTTTGCAACCTAGTCTTTGTGACCCAAGCAAGATTGGCCATAAGGATACACATGCTACTTTGAAGGAGTTAAAGACTGGTTTCAAGGACAGTTTGACCGAGGTTGAAAGAATATGCTTTGAAGGAATGATTTCCAAACATGGAAAAGCTTTTGCATTTGATCTGCATGGGATGGGGTGTGTTGATCCATTCATTGTTTCTCCTATGATGCTCTTCACTATGTACCTTTGAACTTGATGCCTATTCATGTTCTAAAGGTGCATTTACCAAAACTCACTAAGTTTCCTAATGAAAAGATTAAGATGGGTATTTTGGAGACTTCTTGTGCTCCATATTCAAACATGTGGTTCACAATTTCGAAGAAAAATGGTTCTTTATGCTTTATTTAGGATATGCAACCTGTAAATAAGGTGACAATTAGAAATGTGGATAAAGAGCCAATTGTAGATGAGTTTGTTGAGGCAGTTTCAGGAAGGGTGATATATTCTATGGGGGAATTGTACTCACGGCATGATTAGTTCCAACTAGCTATGGAAAGTAGGCACATGACTACCGTGAGAACACCTTTGGGTTTGGTAAGGATGTGCACCTTAACTCAGGGAGAAACTAATTGAGTTGCACACATGATGAATGGTATGAACAAAGTCCTACGCGACCTCAGGGAGAAACTAATTGAGCTGCACACATGATGAATGGTATGAACAAAGTCCTACATGACCTCATATCGCAAACTACAATGCCCTTTCTTGATGATGTGACAATTAAAGGATGTGATGTAAGTGATATAGATGTGGCTCTAGACTTGAGGGTGGGCCACAAGTATGTGGAAAATCATATCAATGATTGTGAAAAGATCATTTCAAGGTTGGAAGAAGTGAACCTTACGTTGTCTGGTAAAAATTTAGTGTTTGGTGTGAACGAAGCTCTTATTGTGCGACATATGTGCAAGACCATATGGTAGAAGGTCTTGTCCAAAAAATATTGATGTTATTCAAAGAATGAAAGAGACATGTATTAATGTAACTAAAATTCAAAGGTTCTTGGGTGCATGTGCATTCTATGTTATCTAGATTCCACATTATGCGCATGTGGAAAAACTTTTGTATTAACTTTTGAGAAAGAACCAAAAGTTTCAATGGGAAGAAATGAATATCCATGCCATGAGAAAATTAAAGAAGTTGTTGCTTATGTCTCCAACTTTGAAGAAAATACACTATGAATGTGGAAGATATGTAATTGTGACAGCCCCACGGGAATTTCATGGGTGATTAGGAAAGCTGATGATAATGGAAAGTGATATGTGGTGAGATTTGGAGAAAAAATCCTTAGTGCTTTCAATGCATCTATCCATAGGTGAAAAGAGAGTTATTGGGAGTAGTCACAACTTTGAAATGTGATAAAGAGTATTTGATAAAGAAAATGTAATAGTGGAGACTAGTTGTCTACCCCATCTTGGAATGGTCACAAGTTTTTCAACTCTCAACATTTCTACGTTGAGATGGATTTCCTACATAAATTCCTTAAGTCCAAAATTTAAGCATATTGTAGGGAAATATAATCTAGTTCCACATATGCTTTCAAGAGCAAGGTATGAAAATGAAGGAGACATGGTTGTCGAGGGCGATGATGTAGACACAATGTTCTATAGTATCTCTCATGCCAAGGGTGATCATGATTTCCTGTCAAATGACTCAAGTTCTATAGTATCTCTCATGTCAATAGTTATCATGATTGAGTGTCAAATGTACTTGAGTCATTTACAAAGGACCTATATCAAGGTGACTAGCTGCTCATTGGATGCTATCTGAGCACTTTGACAAGGAGAAAAGGGTGGACTCGTCAAGAGTTCAAAAGAGTACGGAGAAAGGCCTATGGATACTTTTTATAATATGTGTACTTATGGAAGCGTCCAAAACAAAGAAATGGAATTCCATTGAGAGTTGAGAGTCATGAATGGAAGCTTATGACAAAGTTTCATGAGAGTCTTTATGTTGGACATAGAGGTGTATGGGCCACCTTTACTAACTTATGAAGAAGAGGTATTGGTGCAAAGGCATGTATAAAGATTTATCTCACTTTGGGAAGTTTTGTGAAACATGTCAAATGTATTCAAATGTATGTCATCGTGATGGGTTGCACCCTACTTACCCATTGGCCATGCACTGCAAGTGGGTAGTAGATCTAGCTACAATGACATTGGGCCTATGGAAAATGAGATACATGGTGATTGCACGAGAAGATTTAACCAACCAAGTTGAAGGTAGTGCTCTACGAACAAAAAGCAGATAAGGGGTATGTAAGTTCCTCTTGGATGATTTATTTAGCCGTTATGGCTATGTTGGGATAATAACAGTAGAAAGGGGTGAGTTGGATGTCAACAAAGCTAGGGACTTTTTATTTAGGTTGGGCATTGAACTTGCTCTCACTACTGCATATAATCTTGAAGGAAATGTTAAATCAAAGCATGGACATACTCCTATCATTAAAGCTTTGGCCAAGGCTTACAAAGGTAAAATGGGAGAGTGGCCTAGGTTATAGGCTTATGCTTTATGGGTTGATCGTACAACTCATAGCTTAGTTATTGGCTATATGCCTTTTGAGTTGATGTATGATCAAAAACCTATTATCCCAATTGAAGATGTAATTACCACATGGAATGTATTCCCTTGGGAAGATGGAATGAGTAGGAAAGACCTTCTTGCTTTGTGCATACAATAGTTAGAAAGAAGGCCTCGAGATATTGAGATTGCAGTAGCACGATTGAGAGATGCAAGGTTAACGAATAAGGGAAATTGGCTTAGACCTAAATAATATATTGAGGAAGGTGATTGGGTGTTGGTGTATGACAATAGTCTTGACAAAAAACATTCAAGAATAAGAAAGATTTTAAAGAGATGGTTTGGTTCTTATGTGGTTCAACATGTACATGGGAATGCGACTTACACCTTGCATGAATTAGATGGGACCAAAATGAAGGTTCCCACCGCAAGGAAAAGAATCAAGTTATTCAAAAGAAGAGGTGATACAGATTCCTTTGATTCACAGGAAATTCAGAATGAAGGCTTTGATGAAAATTTTATGGATGTGGATGAAGAAAGAGAGGATGATGCGTTAGATTTTGCTGCAAGCGATGATGAAATCGACATGTATGTGGACTTAAATGAAGTGAACCTACTGCAAAAAGATACGGGTGGCACATGCAATAGGATTTTCACGTTTAAAGGAGGTCGATGTCATGCCGTGGCACTTGCATAATGTGAAAATGACAAAATCTAGCTCACTCTTAAGGTTTTTGATGTGTGGGACCAAATGCTACAATGTACATAGTGTGATACATGCAAAAACGGTTTCCATAGTTGCAGGGCTTGCAAGGACGGGGATGTGGCACCATTGCATGTTTTAACACATTAAAGCATGCATAATTTTGTTTAGGAATGTACAAATGTCAAGTGTTTTGAAGTGGCACGCTTGTTTTGCATGAAGTTCAATGTGTGCGATCTTGTCCAAAAATAGTAGGTTTGATGCACGGGCATAAAGACGTGTCCAAAGTGCTTACCAAGTGGAGAAATGAGGTTCATCATTAAGTTTTAGCTAAAAGGAATCTTCCATAGAAATACGGGTTTTCTCCAAATCGTTTGGGCATTTTTAGGCAAAAAAGGTCAAAAATAGGTCAAAATGACTCAAAATTACACATAAACACAGGTTCCAACATTTGTTAAGTTGATAGAGAACTTATAGATCCAAGTATGAGCTCATTTGGACATATAAGCAAGGAGATACAACCATTACAATCCAAGGTGCTAGTGCAGTCACGTGCTACTTCCACTACATGTTCGAGATTGTGAGGTCTCCAGTTAAGGTTTCCCGTCCAGTTAAGGCAGACATGTTATATTTTGCAATGGCTCCAAAGCCATCATGAAGGGACTTGTCTATACATGGATAGAGTTAGGTATTGCCTAGCTACATATTTGACTATCCTTATATACCTTGATTATGTGGTATGATTTAGTAGCCGGTTTGGACCTGTCTCAAAACTTGCTCCAAGCACTTTCATAGAAAGCAGGTTCAGTTTTCCTATTTGGGAAAAAGATACCCCACTCTTGTAAAACAAAGTGCCAATTTTGTTATTAATAGTTGTTTGGTATTCGTCAACTATTGTGATAGCAAGTTTAGAGAATGGTTTCAAAAGGAGAAATAAAAATATGAAAACCAAATAGAAGAAATCAAGGAAAGGATCTTGCAGAGAACCTTCAATAACCCATTAGATTTTCAAGATGAAGAAAAGTATATGATCACCCTTCCAACTATCCTAGGAGAAAATCCAACCAAAGCATCTCATCCAAGAATGTCAAAAGTAGACACTAAGATTTTCTGGTGTTAGCATGCAAAAGACAAGGAAAATGAGTGCCTCTGTAGCCTTGCACGAGTCACACCGTCGCAAGGAGGAACTATTGCACCGCCAAAACCACCTGTGATAAGCACGTGCAAAGATTTATGACGAACCCTTCTAGCATGAATCAAACTTGGAACTAGGATAAACCAATGACATAAAGTGGTATTTCTTCTAAAGTATATTTCCGTAGAGCATCCATAAACTAAAAATAGATAAAAGATGAGAGAGATATGCCCACCAGAAGCTGGAGGTGTACTCTCTCTTGCTAAAAAATGAGCTCTCTGGAAGTTTGCAGGTGTTGCAGAGAATTGCACCTATAAAATGGGGCCTCTTTTTATCTCTTATCCTAGGAGATCTTCTCTCTCTTATCAGTCGACAAGACTCCCCTTGTTGTCTTCTCTCAATAGGTGCATTTTTTGCCTTATTTGGGTAGGAAATGAGGTGTCGATGACTTTTAGCCCAAGGGAGGGGGTGTGGCTAGTGTCCAGGGGACCAAAAGAGAGGACATGCACTTGGTCTCGAAGTGGGAATCCAAAATGGTGCCATCTTCTCCCTCATGAAGCTCACGAGCCCCCATAGCCAAGGCTTGAGAGAGCATGCACTCAAGAGACCGAACAATCTCAAGCCTTGAGTTCTTTAGATCAGATTGTGTTCATCATAACCGGAGTGGATGGAACAACACAATCAAGTGGAGGATTGAGTCAACGTGAAGAAATAACTACCACAATTGAAGATGTAAGAGATGAAGCGTTTGGAAATGTGATCGCAACAAGCACATTTATTTGGGCTAGGTGGATTCTCATAGAGCTCCATACGATGGAAAACTTCCATGCTTGCCTCTATGTCGACTTATTTCAAACCCCACCATCCACATGCATGATGACCATGTGGTGGATTTGCAACTCTTCATTGCAAACAAAAGCTACCAACTAACCATGGCAAGATTTATTGTTAGTGAACGGATTCTTGGGTAGGGTCATAAGAAATTTTCTTGTTGTGTTAACACTTCGAGAGATATTGCAATGTCATATGATTTGGATGAGGAGCTTTGTCAAATCCCCGAGCCTAGTCACATGGTCGAGCGGTACTTTGTGGTTTGGGATGGTAATCACAGATTGGAGGCTTGGATGCGGTGGATGATTGAGAATGAGTGCTTTTTTTTGCAAGCTTTTCATTTCGAGCTTTTTCATGAAATGTAAAACTATTTTGAGCTTTTTGCTTTATTTAAAGCATTTTTCCATTTTGTTTCAACATCTTTTACATTCTTGCAATTCACTTAGAAATATTCAATAGAACAACATCACCTCACATTGATATTTAATAGAACAATATAGAACAATATCGCCTCAAACTTACTCTCTTTAAATATGCTAGGCTAGAGAGAGAGAGAGAGAGAGAGAGAGAGAGAGAGAGAGAGAGAGAGAGAGCATTCAAAGAAATCATTTTTCAGACTTACTCTCTTTAAATATGCTAGTCTAGAGAGAGAGAGAGAGAGAGAGAGAGAGAGAGAGAGAGAGAGCATTCAAAAAAATCCCTATTCAAAACAAAGCTTAACAAGGTGTCTGCATTAGTGTTTGATATGGATGTTAGAAAGAGTAGATAGTTCATAAAAGCATTGCAATCAAGATCACTTCAAGAACATGCACAATAAAACCCTAGATATCCAATGCCAATATTCTGGAAACAAAAAATAGAGAGTGTGTTCAATAATTGTTTCAAAAAACTATGGATGTGATACTAAACTCTCTTTTCCACATATGGACCACAAACCACCTTTTTGAGACACTCCTCATAGACTATGTCATCCCCCTCCAAGCACAAACAATATCGATAAACCTCACCACATGCTTTGCCAAGACCTCCACATCCTGAAAACACATCTAGTACATAATCTAAGTCATCTGTGAAGGTTGCAAGGAGCCATCTACACATGCAAATTTGAAATATGTAAGTCATTTTTCAACTATAAATTGAAGCTCAATTTACATTAAAATGATTATCTTCTCACCTGTAGAAGTCGGGTGACCTCTCTGCTCCACCTCTGATGGGTATATCAAGAACAATGGTGCATTATTGATGCTCCCCCATTAAAAAGATTTGTGATGCAGGAAACATGCGAGGACAGACTTTCTCCCCTGCCTCCCTATTGTATGTGGGTATAGCAACATCCGCTCGACAAAAAACTCCCACTGTGAGATCAATTACCTACATATAAGCATACATTGTACACACTTGAATCAAAACTAAGTTAATAATGCAATCTTTCACAACAACATGGTATTTTGATCCACCTCCTCTAGGGTATCTGGGTGTCTATATCCCCCATTACACATGAGAGTCCATGTGCGATGAAGTCGTAACCCAGCCTTTATAGCATGGGTAATAATCTCTCCAATATGTTGTGCAAGACATAGAGTCACGAAAAATCCTTCATCTGCCAAGAAAGGTTCTGCTACATCCATCACACCTTGCACAAGAGAAGGAAAAAATATATTCCATTGTGGAATCTTTTTGCTTAATCCACCTTTGAAAAGATGGTTAGAATGAGTTTTTCAAGTGATATGGATCAAAACAAAAAGCATAAACAAAAATTTTGAGTAACCTACTCGAATTGGGCCTAAACCATCCACCAACAAAGAAGTAGGAAAATTTGCAAAGATAAGACAAAACACCTCACGACAAGGTGCTCCACAATGGTGATACAAGCCAAGACTTTGAGTGCTCAAAAATGTTTTAATGCTACACATAAAACGTTTGTTGCTTAGTACACCATCCACCTTGAACATTCTGTTGATGTTGATAACACAAGCCACAAAACCTTTCTTTTACCTTTGAATGGCAAAATCATCAACATTAGCCATATCAACTAGAAGAGCATCTACCACAGTCAAAAATTGAAAGCCTAAAGTTTTTCATTAAGAAAATATATTAATTATCTTAATTACAAGTAATATAGAATTGTTTTGCACTATCAAAAAAATAAATATTTAACAAGTAGAAACTTACCGGTATTCCATAAGGTTGGTCGCCTTGATGAAGTTGGTCACTCCATGACTGACTCAACCACTATTGAAACGCTTTTTTCACTGCTTTCTTTAGGCATGTCAATCTTTAGCCCTCCTAATGGATAGGTTGTTTTGTTGTGGTCACCCATGTTTGACCCACTTGCATGATTTTGGTGCTCTCTTTGAAGAGGTAGTAAGTGATTTCTTTCTTGTGTTCTTTGTGAGCCCCCATCCATGGTCAAGTCATGATTGTGATCCATGTCTTCTAAGTGCTCTAAAGAAGCAGATTGGTTTTTATCTTTGTCTTTATTCTCTTCCAAAAACTCTACCACAAGAAAATTTAAATGATATAAAATGAAAATTAATTTAGCATTTACAAACTCAAGTCATTTATAAAAAACTAGACCATACTTTCTTATGCATTTTAGAGAGAGAGAGAGAGAGAGAGAGAGAGAGAGAGAGAGAGAGAGAGAGAGAGAGAGAGAGAGAGAGAGAGATTAAATGCTAACAAGTTCAAGGTTGGTGGACTTGAATGATAATAGAAAAATTGAATATCATAATAGAAGAATATAATAATAATAATATGAGAATTAAGTTGATGTAAAAAGAAAAAGTGTTATACTTACTTGCATGTAAGTCTAGTTCTTGCTTTGGGATCACCCCCGAAGGGTAGTCCAACCACCATGGGAAAATTCTGCACTCCCACATAGAAATACCCTTCTCTACCATAGAACCGGGATACATGGTATTTTCATCCTCTAGCTTTGACCAATCTTCAGTAACCATAGGCATAGTAGCAAGTGTTGCATCTCTGTGTCGAATCTCTCTCTCTCTCTCTCTCTCTCTCTCTCTCTCTCTCTCTCTCTCTCTCTCTCGTTCAACTTGTTCTGTTATGCTCCCATGGCTATCCTCTGGCTCCATCCACCATAGTAGCCCAAAGTTACAACAACTGGTATCAGAGCCTTGAGATGGCGACTATGCAAGGCATGAAAGCGACCTCCTTTTAAGCGTTTTTTTTTTTGTCCAGCTTCGGTGCTTGCTGCTGGAGGTGATTCGTCTTCCTCCTACAGAGAGCCTTCACAAGGCGAGTCCTAGGCAAGCGAGAAGATCTTGGTGCTGGCAAGACAAGGCGCCGTTGAAGTGACACAGACGTCAGCTCAAGAGGGGGCCATAGGCACAGAAAGTTGGGAGAGGTTGAGTCATTGCAGGCGGACAGGCAATTCAGGCTCGCGTCTCAAAATGCTGCTAGCAGGCGACAGTTGAAGCTGGTGTTGGGTTTTCAAGCCGGTGCTCCTCATATGCTGCATAGCGCTGCCAACTGTCAGCTCCTCCATCGCGATCTCTGTCTGCGCTATTACTGCGTTACAAAAGATATTTTTTTGTGTGTTGATTTTCACATTGAAAGCAAAGGGCCACCCGGTTTGGTCTTCAATGCCCTATCCAAGCGGGTATTCACACACAGTGTGATAACTCATACATAAAGCCATTCACACCCCATAGTCCGGCATATCGGTCAGAGTATTGCAGTCTCGGCGTATGAGACTAAGTTTGCTAGTGAGTGGCGAGATGACGTGTGATGTGGAGATGAAGAAAGGTGACATGATGATGGTGCCCAAGAATTATCCTATCATGGTGCAAGCGAAGATTTGGAGCTATGTTGTTTTATATGCAGCATCAGCTGTCATGCATGGATATTCGCTTCAAAAATGCGGTATACGACTTCAAATTCAAAGCTCATGCAGCAGGAAAGGAAAGCTCATTCAACGGTTTGCTCAGAACACTCGACATATACACAGTCCAAAATTTTATTCTATTTTTCTTGTTAGGTGTCATAGACTTATGGTTTGTCTATTGTAAAAAACAATCATATATTTCATGTCAAAAGCCTTGTTTTTAGCTTATCAAATGTCAGTTACATCCATGTCCAAATATGTACGGGATATAGACATTGCCATCCATAAATGGTAAGATCTCCCAATTTTTGTCAGTTCTCAGCCCATTTTTGTTGCATTCTCATGAGGTTACTGGGTACACCATAAACCCAAGGTTTGGAAGTGAACCAAAAACTCCATTTTGGTAGCTAACTTTTTTTGACCTACACCCTATCTGTTCAAGGGGGGGTTACTAATCTTGCACCAGGTTATGGATACACCAGAAATCCTTCGTTGTGAGAAAACCTAAAACTCACGGTTGCCGACTATACCAAAAACTTCAGGTATCATGAGTTGCTTGTCCAATTCAGGCTTGAGGGGGGGATTGTTGGGTTCAAGCCCTTTGCTGGTCAGTGGGAAAAGCCTCTTATAGGCATGTAGTAAAGTTCAGCTAAAGTAAAGGTTGCATGGCAAGAGAGAACTCTATGTAAAGACCTTTTTTATAAAAAATATAGCGTTATTTTTGTTGCATCTCTGTGTCGAATCTCTCTCTCTCTCTCTCTCTCTCTCTCTCTCGTTCAACTTGTTCTGTTATGCTCCCATGGCTATCCTCCGGCTCCATCCACCATAGTAGCCCAAAGTTACAACAGTGTTAACTTGTCTCGTGTGATTTTTACCATGGATGGATCATCCCACTTCATATCAAAGAGCAACTCAAAAAATTCCTCTCCATGAGCTGGGTTGGCAATTGTCAAAAACTTATAACCTCTATCCTTCAATCGAGCTTCTTCTTGTTTAGTTGCCTTCTGCAATCGCCTTTCAAACTCCACCTTATCTAATCCAAGAGATTTCAATTTTGTAGTTTCCTTTGAAATAAATGCATTAAAATCATCCTACATAACCAGAACTACATTCATTGAATGAATCGTAAACAATCTTGAAAAGTATATATAGTTAATACTCAATTCAACAATTCACCTTCCAAACTAGTTGAGAAATCAAAACACAAGGAGAATTATACCAAGGAGGAACTCCTTGATATAATCTACTCTCAACTGCCATCTCTATCTCAGCCCACTTTCTGTCCTCTTGAGTGAGACGTGCAAGAATGCTCTTTATTGGCGATACCAAATTTTTGGAACATGTATATCTCATGCCCAAGATTTGGTTTCACTGTTGATCGTGAAATGCTACAATAAATATATAAACAAATGAAAAATAATAGTTTAAAGCGAGATTAATTTAAAAATACAAAAAGACCACAAATTTACAACTTACACATTAGTGGTGTCAAGAGCAAGCAATAGTTCGGCCTCTTTTTTTTTCTACTTCCAAAAATTGGCATCTCACACTCACATGTTATTCCTCATTATCATGCCATACTTGACAAAAGAACACCAAATTAGCCAAAAAAAGAAGGTACAGCTAAATCTAGCAAACAATTAGTGCGTCGATGTTAATTCTTACCTTCTTTTATGCGTCGCATGCATGTTTTCAGCCAATGGTTTTCATCCCATACCAAAAACAGACGCCCTCGAAGCTCTTGCCACTCCTTATTGAGCTGATTATCAAATGAAACACTCTTAGCTTGCCAAATAGGATCCCAACTACCTTCCACAAGAGAAGTGACAGGCATGTAAGAGCCGAAGGAATCTTTCACCGCCGTCGACACCAAAAAAGATCCCATTGTATCCAAGTAAGCAACATTGTCAAAACTAGGAATCAACCAAGTCTATGAAGAATCTGTAGCCACTCGTACAGCTTCATGAGCAACCAAACCACATAAAGGTATAAGTGGAGGATTGCTTCTTCGTTTTAAGTAAAATTGACTTAACACATCCTTCATAATCCCCAACGGGATTTTTTTTCCCAAGTGTCGAGAATGTTGGGCCACATCATCCTCACCTATCCCATCAAACTCTGTTAAATCTTCATCTTCAACATCGTCACCTGTTTCAACCTCCACTGTCGGCTCTCGAGACTCATCTCCTTTTACATCATCCCCACTCTTCAAATGGTTAGGCCCTTCCTCTAGGACAACTTCATCATCAACAAAGATGCATTTTCTCTGTCTCTTTCCCCCTCGTTTGAAATCAGGACTACGAGTAGCAACTGCATGAGAAGATGCCTCTTGATTGATTGGATGCCTTCTCTTGGAAGGACCAGATCTCAAGGTCATGCATGGAGAATCAAATGTTATCTTGATTGACTTGTTGCCTCGTCTTGTGGGAGCCATACATATCTACATCAATAAATATTTGAAAAAGCATTATACATCATCATCATTCAAACAATGGCTACAATCTGCAGCACTTGTTAATGCCGCTACATTTCATGCCAAACATCATAATAACACGCATTTAAGTGAACTTCTATCGCATTTGAAAGCTCCAACCTAAATTTGTGTGAACTTGATAGAGTGTACCAAATTTGCTCCAAATGCCGATCTCCAAATTTGTTGCCCGCTCTTCGGATTTGTCTGCTGCAGTGCTAAAAAAAAACCTAAGTTTAGTGTAATCCCACCTACAAATTTTGAAATTTACCTCTAAAGTTTTATATCTGAAGGTGAGAAAACTAACAAAACGTTGAAAAAATTAATGTAATCTGATGTAAAAACCTTCAAATTTTGTCAATTTACCTCTATTGTTTCTAGTTTGCCAATTTTTTGAAAAAAAACTACACTGTTTTCAGCAATCAAGGGTGTTTTTTTATCTAATGACCTTGACCTCTTTGTCAAAGTTACTCACAAGGATGCTAACTATCAGCCTCTGGTCTATGTTTACGGCACTTAGAAGAGAAAATAAAATTGGGCTTTTTTATCTCTTCAACATAGCAGTAGACTTTCATTGCATAGACATGTCTACCAATATTCCCTTAACAGAGAAAGAAAACAAAGAGCTGGAGTAAGCAAACACCACCTTGGTCAAGGATCTTCAATGCAGAGACGCCCACCAACTCGACAAGATGAGTGATAAAGGAGACAGATACAGACAATAAAGAGATAGATACTCAGAGCACACAGTTGGCCTTGGACTAGAAGGAGAAGCTATATTAATCGGCCAATCTGCAACTCTCATGCTCAGAAGCAAGAGGTGACCATCGAGGTGCTAAAACAAAGAATAGCTGACAAAAACCGATAGCTAGAAGCTTTCACGGATAACCCCATGCTGATACCCTCAACAGAGGCCCAGAAAATAATAGCCTACAAACTGCAGATTGAGAATCTACAAGATAAGCTGGAGATGGCTCAAACAGTAGTTGGAAGAGGCTCTCCACAAGGAAAAGGAGGAGACTAGTTTGCAAGCCATAAAGGGTCCCCGACTAGTATGGAAGGACAGATTCATCATAGAAAACAAGCAAGCAAGCACGGCGAAGTCTTTGTCGAGACTTTGACAGCAAGAATTGAATCACAAAAATCCATGATAAATAGATGGAAATGACCACCTACAAGGGCTCAATGTTGGCATTAGTACAAGATGAGCAAGGGCCTCCATTGCCCAATAAGGACCGATGGTCTTGCTTGATAGTAAGCCTACTTGAAATACAAGTAGCCACTCAAACCCTACGCAGCAATGTCCAACTTTGCTTTCAGTTTTTTGAAAAGAGTGATTATCTTTCTATATAGAGGTAACATCCCTACTGACAATGTACAAATATTGCTCACTTGTTGGAAGGATAGACTTACCTGAGAAATGATTTGCCTTGTTCTCGTCAATACTCTATTTGCCCAATTGTTCGAAGGTGAAAATGGGAAGACTTTGAAAGTTTGCAGGTCTGTCCACTTTGCAAGTTTGTCCGTTGTCAGAGGTCCGCCTGGTCCGCCTATCAAATGTTGTAAAAAGTTGCACCCCTGTCAAATGCTGTCAAATGCTAAACTTGCACCTCTGTCAAATGCTGAACTTGCGTCTCTGTCAAATGATGTCAAATACTCCGCCTTTGTGAAATGCTGAACTTGTGCCTCCTGTAAAATCCATGCTTGCTTAATTTGACTGCATAAAAACTTAAGAAGCAAACAAATGAAGCTCCTCAACCATCAGCGCGCGCGCTTACAGCTGGGGAGCTTGTGCATGAGTAACATTGAACTAGTCAAATCTCCCCCTCCTCCTCCCCCTCACCCATGCTCCCACAGCTCGGTAACCATCAGTGTACGCGACGCTGAAGGTTACCGAGCTGTGGGAGCATGGGTGCAGGGGAGGAGGAGGGGATTGTACCTTGCTTCAAGGCTTCACGCAGGAGCTTCAAGGTTTCAAGGAGGAGTCCACCAAGCAGGAGCTCCAAGCAGAAGTCCACCAAGCAGGAGCTCCAAGCAAAGCAGGGTAACCAAAAGTTGCCTTAGGTTAAAACTTACTTCAATTATGCGGGCTAGAAAAATACATTACACCTAATCAGTGTTTTCACACTACTAGCCAGTGTTTTTGCAAAATTAAACTATTTTCCATGTTTTAAAGCAAAATTTTCTCCTTCTTGCACTCCCTTGAACCGGAAATTTCACACTACTAGCCAGTGTTTTGCAAAATTAAACTATTTTCCATGTTTTTAAGCGAAATTTTCTCCTTCTTGCACTCCCCTCAACCAGCTACTTTGATTTTGCAACCGGCTCAAGGCTAAGCTAAGGCATACTTTTCCCGAACACTGCATCTAAATCAGTGAAAATAAGGGCAAACTTGATATTCCTGGTTTTCAGGTCAAAATTTGAAGCTTTTGTTGGTGATCACACTAAAATATTGTGTAAATTTTTCGATGATTAACGACATTTTAAAATCTAATTTCGGTGTTCAAAATCCAAGGGTGATTTTTACAATTTCATACGCTTAAAATACACTGTCTTTTCACCTACTCATAAGAAGATGAAGTCATTAACTAAAAAACTTGAGATTTGTGCCAAATATTATCAAAAATTGTGGTTTCTATATACACCACTCATAAGGAGGTGAGCTGTGTTACCACCGCTTGACAATCTCGACTGTGGGTTTTTTCTTCCCACTTACAAGAGGAAAAATATCTTAAAATCTTAATTTTTTTTAACAAATAAAAAAATATAATAATGAAAAATTATGCCACTTGCATAAAAACTTACTTGAAAACCATTTGTCCATGTCCGTCTCCATATATTGACCTCCTTACTAACCGCTTATTTCTCTCTATCTTCTCCACCTTGTTAGCATGGATGAAAGAGCATCCATCATCACCTAGACAATAGGTGATCAAGAACTTGAGCGAGAGGTTCAACTAAGAGATGGAAAGCTCCTCCTTAGTGCATATTTCTTGCAAAGTCTACTACGACCTTACAGAAAATTTCAAACATTGAATGCACTAATACAATTTGGATCTGAAGTCGCCCTTGTTGAAACACCATCTCACTTTGATATGGAGGGCCATTAGCATTTCATTCTTGATGCCTCTTTATCAAAAATATATGCTATGGTGCATACAGAGAAGGAAACCAATGATGTGGAGGACTCAGAGGATACAAAATTACTGAATGCAAGCTCTTTCTATGGTGAAGCTATCAAGATACCAACCCAAGGAGACTTGCACACAAATTTGCAACAACAACAAGAGAATTATATTGTCCTCGATAGCAGCAGCGGTGATGAGAAACTGTCAAAAAAGGTAAAAAGTGTGGTGGAGTGGATATTATCCTTTCCAACATCTCACCGATTGAAAGACCTAATGAAACAATCTCATGGGCTTGTGAAAGTGGAAGAACTACCTAGAGAATACAACGGGAATCTTGTGTTTGAACTTCCATCAACTTTTGGCAAATGTAAGTCAAAGAGTGGCATGGAGCAAAAATTTGATGGACATACATGGACGCGCCCCCAAACAACCAACATGTCCATTGGGTGTCCAGTTCGGATGAGTTATTGTTTAGGCTCCTTGGAATGTCATAGAAATGTTTGTCAGTACTATTTAAACAATAAAGAATTCAATAATGCATATTTTCATGGATATTTAGATAAACCAATAGGAAAAGGTTACCTTGCTCAGGAAGACAGGACAAAGATTACATGTCATTATTGCGGCAAGGTTGTCACTTGTCAAGCTATATGTCCATGCATAATTTACTACGTTTTGCCAGGGGATTGCAACATGTCAAGATTGGTAGTGCATGTAGGCCACCATGAGCATGATGTGCAGAAAGGTACATCTCGTGCTACCATAGAAAAAATCCGAGGATTATTCCAAATAGTGTTGAAGATTGATAGGTCTAGCGGTCCTTGAAAAATTCAAATTCTTGTGGCTTGTCAAGTTCTGATGGATTCAATCATTCTTGACAAGGGACATTCTATGGGAGATGCAAAACTTCAAAACTTTCTAGAAGAGATGATGCCACTTGTGCAAAACCAAAGGTAAGGATACATTATTTTTGTTAATATTTATCAGTATAGTACTTAAAATTCTTTTTTCTAATGCATAACGGATTAAAGAGTATCATTGCTTCAGAAAAACAACAAGGGTCAGTGGTAGTGGGAGATGGATTTGACAATATTCTCTTACTGAAGAAAAAATGTTTGTTCCCATTTTTTCATGGGAGTCGTTTTCCTGGGCAAGTGTAAAGTGTGAGCTTTGTCCTAAGGTGTGAGTCAAGGAGAGGAGAGTGGATTTATCCCACATACTGTGGAGCAAGGCTATAGAGCTACTTAAAGCTCATTTCTTGAATCAATAAAAAACAACTCATTTTGCACTACATGCTTGTCTATGGTGAGCTTGTGCTAAGCTAAGTCAATACTCAAGATTGTGTTTATGAGTCCAATCTAATCTATCTTGGAACCTAATTCACTTGAGTTATAACCTTGCTTACACACACTCACACACTTGCACCATGTTTCTCTTTCATCCACCATAGCTAGCATGATCCCAAACCCTAACATTTGGTATCAAAGCTATGGTGTGCTAGCTACGATTTTAATTATGCACTAATGTGTGTGTATTAGTAGCATATCTAACTAATTAAGCACTAATCTAGCTATGTGTGGGCATGTCCTTGGCACACCCAAGAGGCCACTACCCTCCATGGCTAAGTAGACTTGATTAGGAGAGCGTAGGTGCATTAATCTTTAGAAATCTTGCATATTTTCTCAATTGATCACCCCAATGATCAATTAGTGTCTTGATTGATTGGTCACATCACTTAGAAATCATCCCTCTTCAAATTTATGTGCAAATAGTGTCGATTTTTCTACTTTTTGCATTTGCAATTAATCCCCACACTTTCATCATCAACTTGCATCATTTCCATTATCTTGAAGCTCTCCTCGCAAGCTCTCTATAGAGCCCCTAAACACCCAAATCCAACATCGAATGCTCCACTAATTAATTTGCTATATTTAGGTGTGTGTGAGGCTTTTGTTTGTGTGGGAAACTGCCTGCTGAGTTGAGCTTAACATCTTCTTTTTCGGAGCTTTTCCACAACCAAGCTTGTGGGTTTGTTGACTAGCCCAAAATAGGAAACTTATTCTTGGCATTAAGGTCATGGGGTCAAATTGCATTTCCTAAAGTGGGGGAGAGTGGTTGGACCCAAAATCGGACTCCAATTGGAATTTTTGAGCCTGGAGGGTCCGCAAGGGGGCTTTCCCACGCACGCGCGCCTTCTTCTTCTACCCGCTGCCCGACACTCCTGCTCGTGCTTCTGCCCACTTTCCGGCTGCCCACGCCTACCCGGCTTCCTCTTGGGCCCCCATTCACACGACGAGCCTCAAAGTGCCTCAAGGGCTTCATTGGCCCTGCTTCCCACGCTGCTCCAAGGAATTTTCGAGGGCCTTTTGAGACCCCTTTCCCACAGTCTGGTGCTCCAAGGCAAACCCCAATCAAGCAACCTCTCCCACGAGCTTGCTGCCTCAAGCCTCCGAGACCTTCAGGCAGCCAGTCCCATGGGGCTAATCTTGAAACTGTTTCCACCTGCAAATAAGCCTTAAGCAGCATCATAAAAGGAGCTATTCCCATAGCTCACACAAAGAACTTCAAAAGGCTTTGATCTCAACAGTTTTTGTCCGAAGAACTCCAAAAGGCTTTGCCCGAAGAACTTCAAAAAGCTTTTATTTGTCTATTTCAAAACCTGAAGCAACACGGGATCTTCAGCCCAAGGGTAGATTCCAATCATCAAAAAGGAACTCAAGGCTGTGAAGGGTGACTTCACCTCGAGTGAAGAGGTACTTCACATTCAGAGAGTTTTATTAAGAAGACATTAAAATTGAAATCATTGCAACCAAGCACAATTTTGCAAATTAAAATTTTTTATCATCAATTGTGCACATTGTAAAGAGGCAGACACTGGCTAGGAGAGTCTTCTAAGCTAAGACCCCTCTATTGGCACAAATGGGGGACAAGGGAATAGAGAAATTCAATGGGGAAGGATTTCACACTTGGAAAACGAAGTTAAGAGGCTATCTTATGAAAAAATGTTTGTGGTCTATCATTAGCACTACCCTCGAGCAACAAGCCGAACCCGATGGAGTGCACACTAGGGCATCTACACTCATAGCAAGTGCACAAAATTTGGCCAAAGACGAACAAGAATTGGGAATTATCATCACTTCTTTGCATGATAACTACGTGCATTTCATAGATGAATGTAAGCATGCACATGAAACCTGGTATGTCCTAGAAAGTAACTTTGGAGCTCGAGCCAAAAGAAGCAAAGTTAGTCTTAAAAGACAGATTTACAAAGCTACTATGCTTCAAGGGGAAGATATTGCTAGCCTAGTGAACAGGCTTAAGAGCATTGTCACATAGCTCACTTACATCCAAGTTGAAGTACCAGAAGATGACAAAGTGGCTATCCTTTTAAGTGCACTTCCACCTTCTTATGACCACTTAGTCACAATTCTTGAAGAAAAAGAACCGGCACCACCATTTCAAGATGTAATCAGCTCGGTCCAAGCAGAAGAAACAAAGCAAAGAGGTTCGCTTACCCCATCAGGAGCAGTTTTCATCGCAACATCTTCACAGGGAAGATATTCGCCATCAACATTGTTAGCGAGTACGCCGCGACAGACGATGGAGCACAGCGAGAACACATACCAAAAAACTGTCAATCCGAGGACGTAGCTGACCCGACTAGGGCATGGAGGCAATCTCTGGGTTTTCAACCCTAATCTAGACACGAACAACACTATACAATCACTAATCCTACCACAACACTACCATAAAGCAAAGAAACAGACAACGCATCCTACGAAACACTACAAGCTCGAAACAGTCTCAAATCATATCAGAATGACTCGAAATCGGAGGGTAAGACTCACAAGGACATATACTATGTGGCCAAACACCTAAACCCTAAAAACTATAACTGTAAGACCTCTAATCGCTATCGCGATAGACTCAAAACAGAAATTTCCAGAGTGTCCGGAACTGATCTACAAAGACATCAACACAAAGAGCTTCTCGCCTTGATTCTAACAACTACTCGATCATTCAGAACGGATGTCATTTGAGGTACTTACGACCAAATATAGCTCGTAGCAGGCGGGCTCGCGATGTGGTCCTCGGCTTGCATTCATTAGGGGAATTTTGAGGTCATTTTTGTGCCTTTTAGCGTGTAGAGAGAGAGTGGTCTCAACCAATGGTTGAAGAGCTTCCGTTACGGAACCTCTATTTTTGAAAACTCACAAAAAAAGCAAATAGTCTATCTTTACCGCAACTTTGAGCTGGTAAATAGCAATGTAAACAAGTAAAAGTGCAAAGGCATTTAATAGCTGTCGCTTTTAGAAAGACGTACTTCTCATATTATATTGTTTTCATTTTGCACGTTGCCATCATAAAACAACGTTTGGATTATATCTCATGATCTTTTCCAGTTTTGAACCGTTTTTTGTACATTCTGCTTATTCTTCTCTTGAACTCAAACTAGACTTCTCTGCTCATTTCTTTTTTCACCATGGAATCTTCATCACGATCAAAACGACCAAGAACTTCCATTGAAGCCATTATCACTTACAACACGACTGATCAAAATGGACAGAGTAGAATTTCTATATTCATGCCCATTCTAGTTTCTATAGACTTTAGACTCAGAAAATCTAGAACAATGTTTTCAGTGAAGACTTTAGACTCAGCAAATGTACTTGAATTTGTGGATGAGGGTTGGAACACCAAAACAGTGAATGGAATCACTTGTTATGTGCAAGCTGGCTCAATTGCTTGCAAATACATGATAGGGACACAAAACTTCATTATGTCATTTTATTACTGAAGATGGCACTATGTTGGTGGTCAGCTAACTCCACTTTATCAAGACATGGAGGACTTCATTGACAGCCCAATAGAAGACATTGATATATGGGTAAACAATGAGCATCTGTCAATTGTAAAGATAAGAGGCATGTGTAGCTTACAACAATTGAGATTGGACCTGCAAAATGATGAAATTGAACTGCCCACAACATTCTGCTTTCAAGTAAATGGTAGAAAGGTAACTATTATGCCTAAAAGTCTCTTGTTCTCTTATTGGTTCTTTATTTAACTTTGACTGTTTTTGTAGGTATCAAAAAGGAATGAAAATAGGCTACAGTGCAAGGACATCTTGGATGGCATTGTACATTTGGTGCCTTAAACATCCTTCAAGGAAATTTTGTAACACATGCCCTGCGAGGATCTTATTTTGTATCACATGACCTACAAGGATCTTATTTTGTATCACATGATTTAAAAGGATCTTTATTTTGTTATTGAAATGCAACTTTTTCAAACATCCAATGATTTGATTTTGTAACAGAGTCTTAAAACAAGTATTCAATTTCAAATATTTGCACTTACATACAAGGGTCCATACAAGGGCCAATTGGTTACAAGTGGGCTATAGAATAGACAATTGGATACAATAGAGAACTAAGAAGCTTGATACAAGTGGGCTACAATAAGCTAGAATAGTTTTTTGCCAGGAGTTTTCCTGTCCCTAGGGGACTTCCTTAATGGGGTTGGTGCTTTTGCAGGAGATTTTCTTTTTGAAGTGGGCTCTTTTGTCCTGGGAGATTTTCTTTTTGAAGTGGGCTTGACTGGAGGGCTTGAAGGTTGCTTCCTCTTTCTCTTATCATCCATCTCTTCACTTGCCTTTTCCTACTCACCACTCTCTTCTTCATCTTCCAGCTTTGCTTTCCCCTTCTCTTCAACATCATCATCTTCAAATACCTCTTGCAGTTCTCCATTTGCTTCAATCATATACTTGATAATCCTTGCTCTTGTCAACCATAGCACTCTCTGTTGATCTATAAAAGGCAATAGAAAGCAAGTTTTAGGAACAATAAAATGAGAAAAAATACAGCTGGCAAATTTAAAAAAAGGCTATACTTCTATAT
Organism: Adiantum capillus-veneris; assembly: GCF_014529385.1. Classification (NCBI taxonomy): domain Eukaryota; kingdom Viridiplantae; phylum Streptophyta; class Polypodiopsida; order Polypodiales; family Pteridaceae; genus Adiantum; species Adiantum capillus-veneris. The sequence goes on from NW_028221685.1 coordinate 88,078, forward strand.
CCTGATCGTCATTGCAGTATATGAAGTCCAAGAGGAGCTTGGCATTTGTCAATACCCTCCATCCACATGAATGGCTTTCAGGCTGGTTTGGAACCTGCAATTCATTACATGTATTTTTGGGAAAAAATATTTGAGGATAATCCATTGAAGTGAACAAAGCATAAAGAATTCCAACCTTCACCACTACAAAATGGATGTCATTCGGCATCTATAAATCTTATAGTAGCACTATCCAAAATTCTTTATAAATGAGGTTCTGCTTTGCTAAAAGTATGTGCTTATGGTTTACAAAATGTGTCTGCTGCTATACTTACAATTTTGCTTGACCCTGTACTCCATCAAGAGAATTGACAAAGTAGCATTTTCTTTTCACAATATCAATTGCAATTAAACTCCAATGTGAGCTATAAAAACAAGCCTCAGTTAGCCTTCTAACATGAATTAGCAAATTCTCTTCACAAGGTGTAGGTAGAAAACTTACCTCTCATGATAAGGAATCAAGAAAAATTCACAGATTTCCAAGTCCACATGAGTCAACCACTTTGTGAGCTCTCTAATGTTTGTCTCTGTGCTGAGAAATTGGGAGATAGCAGGGTCTAAAATCTCCACCTTTTGTTGAAAGTCTGGCTCATATGAATGCATCATTAACCTGGTAAAGAGTTCTTGTTATATAAAGAGTTCTTGCTATAAACAAAAATACAGAGGAAAACAAAAACAACCTAAGGCATGTGATAAGGAGTGGAGAATTCATCTCCTTGGTCCAGTCCTTGAGAATTTCCAAGGTCTCAGAGTCAAGTGAATTGTAATCCTCCCTAGGATCCTCCCCACTGAATAGAGTGACAACAAAACCAGTAGGATTGACACTCCTCAAGAGGGGCACTGGCTGAGGTTCCAATAGGTCAAGCTCCTTTCTCTCTGCAATTTCCTTGTCTTACTTGGCTCTCTTTTTCCTTTCCTTTTCCTCTTCTTCAGTAATATCAAAAACTCCTACTTCAGGCTCCTTGGGCTTCCTCCATGGAGGAATGTTGAGAATATTGAATGCCTTTATATCATGCATAGGGACAGGCTCCAAAAAATTTGGAAAACCTGTATGTCAGCCTCCTAAGAGTGATCATGTCTTTGTCCATCAGAGTAACCCTATGGGCATGAGCTGCACAAATATAGGCATCTTGGAAAATCTCAATCATAAAGTCCTCAGAAGCCTCCTGGATACATGCCAATGCAGTACTAGTCCACCTCATGGAAATCTTATACTCCTCTACAACTTGTCTGCACAGTCTCTGGAAGGGCAGTTTGGGAATTGCAAGATTGATGGCCTTTATCGCCTTCCTTATCTCTCTTAGACATTTGACCCCTTGCTTGAACTTTCTCTTTGTAAGGAGAGACTTAAGCTGCACAGGCTTAGAAGCTTTCCTCTGATGTGTATCTTTCCTTTTGCTTGTTTTAGGGTCGGGTAGAGAAGAATCCTTCCTCTGAGATTTGGTCTTCTTTGTGCCAGCAGAGGTTGGTTTGCCAGGATCTTTAGAAGTGGATGGTTGGTTTGGTAAAGTACTAGCTGACGCTTTGCTAGGCTTAGGAATCTCTTCTTCATCTTTGGATAGAGGCTCATCAACTTTCCTTGCAGTCTTCTTGGTCCTTGCCATCTTCAAAAGGAATAGGAATGATTGTTGCACAACAAACAACAAACATTAGTAACAAACAACAAACATTTTTTTCCTATTATGACACCCCGTGCCGGATAACCATAGCATTGGAAGTTTCCACCTTCCAAGCGGCTCGCGATCGAGTGACACCCAGTAGGCGAAATAGCAAAGCGAGGAAAAAGTTCACACATACAAAGATCGCGCACGGGGTGACGGGGTGACGATTGTTCTTCTTGGTCCTTGCCATCTTCAAAAGGAATAGGAATGATTGCTGGACAACAAACAACAAACATTAGTAACAAACAACAAACATTTTTTTCCTATTATGACACCCCGTGCGGGATAACCATAGCATTGGAAGTTTTCACCTTCCAAGCGGCTCGCGACCGAGTGACACCCCGTAGGTGAAATAGCAAAGCGAGGAAAAAGTTCACACATACAAAGATCGCGCACGGGGTGACGGGGTGACAATTGATCCAAGTGCGGGTAAAATTGGGTTGTGAAAGCGCCGCAAGAATCAGATAATAGCGCAGCAAGAATCGGGAAAAATTGGGCAAGAATGTGCTCGATTTGAGTGCTTCTCGGGCCTGTATAGGGCGCTATGCGCAACTCCCTAGGTGCACAACTCCCTAGGCGCATACTAGCCGTTGGGCACAAACTTAGAGGCGGAAACCGCTTGGCACACCCCCCGAGGCGGCATTTTTGGCCATATAAACAATCTACCCAACCCACTTTTCCGCTCATTGTCCTTCACAAGGCTAGAAATAAAGCCTCCAAGCGACACCCCGTGCGCGAATTTTGAAGGTGTCGACCGCTTACCCAGTGACACGCCGTAAGCGAATTTATTGAGTGCCAACTCTCTCCTCACCCTCACAGCTCGCATAGCAAGTGACACAATTTGTTGTAATTCTTTCTTGCTTGCTTAGATTTACAACTTGCATACTTGTTTGTAAACCATTATTAGTTTTTTGCATTATTAAGGAAGGGTAGTTTATTGATATATTTTAGTCATAGAAGAAATATATTTCTTAATGTCATGTCTACTTCTTAATGTCTTGATGGACTTCTCTTTTCTCTTTCTCAGACATTTGTGGATTTTCCTAATGGATACAGAGGATATGCAAGAGACCGCTGATGAGAGGCTGATGTCTTTTCTTTACAAAGTTAATGAACTTGCAAGATTTCAAAGTGTCAAAGAGATTTTTAATGATGCCTTTGAGCTTCAACTACTTGTGGATGGCTTCTCCACACAAATTAGTGAATTGATAGAGATATATACAGCATTGAACAAAGATCACAGGCTTGATAATCTTGTTCATTTTCTTGATATATGCAAAGCAGGTAGCTTGGCAAGGACAGGTATTGCAAAGAAGTGTTCAAGCCTTCATCCAGATTGGAAAAAGATCATAAAGCCAAGCAAATTTCATGGTAATATGCGTTGCCAATTGTTAGAGTATGACCTTGGACTTATCATTTTCTTCAGTGTACTCCCAACACCAGAGGGCAAACAGATTCCAAAGCAGATTTCTCAGACTGAGGAGGACCAGGAGGAAGAGGAGGAAGAGGAGAGGGAGATGGAGTTCCATGAAGAGGAAGAGAAACTACAAAGCATTGAGATGTTGGACATTGCAAAATTTAAAGCAGAAAACATCACTAAAGTGGAGAATGTTGACATTGAGGATGAAGATGTTGATCCTTTGCATTGCACAACAACATTTTCCACATACAAAGTTAACAAAAAGGAATATGTTTTGCTGAATGACATTCAACATCTTTTTGATCTAAGGGAAGTTTTGGCTAAGTGGGGATGTAATGACATAGGGTTCATTGATTACTCTTCTTGCCCCTTAGCAGTCTTGGACACAGAGGCAGAAAATTTTATTGACAGCTCAAGTGTTGGAAAGCTTGTGCAGGACATTGTTCTGAGATATGAGCAACAGGGTGTACGTTTTGAAGAGGAGTTCAATGAGATCCAAAAAAGGCTTAAAATAGAGCATATGGGAGAGGAAAAGACCAGAGATTATGAAGTAAGGGCAACTAGATCCATTGATATATGGGAACTTGCCTTTTTTGAGGAGGATGAGTCTCCTAAGGTATGTTTATGACCATTTTTCTTTGTCTAATTAATGTGCCAAACAATTAACCAAGACATATTTTTGCAGATTGAAATACTGGACACAGACAAATTCCTTGGCAGGGGGAAGGGTTCCAGACCATTAAATTTAGGAAGGAACCAGAGCTTGGGACACTTTATTGGGAAGCTCAACAAAGAGATTGTCATTATATTCCATAACAAGTTTACAAGAGAACCATTGCTGCCAATGCTTGCAATTAAAGCACTTGCAAAGGTTGTTGGTTCATATCAGCTTCCTCCAAGGTTAGAGAAGTTAATATTGGTGGAAAAGGAGGAAGCCATCAGAATTTTTGGATTCTTCCCTGGACTTATTGGTTCTAGAGCTGGTTATTTTGCCACAATGGCATCCTATGTGCTTGCCCACATCCTATGGGACCTCATTTCTTGATGTACCTTCAAGACCATGATCTTTGATGGCATTGTGGAGAGCTTTCCACTGGTTATACTTCACATTGGATGAACCCTTCTTGGCATTTACCTTTCCTAGTTTGCCATGAAACCCTAGGAAAGCTCTGGCCTTCACACCACCAACAAAGACCTTTCTAGGCACATTGTTTCCATTTGAAGATCTCTTCAGGTCTGTTTCAATCTTAACCTTATTGAGTTCACATTTCTAAACAGCTTGCTATAACCATCTCTGCTAATGCCTACCTTATCCGTAGTATATTGCACATCCTCCTTGTCCAAGCAAGAGCTCTACAAAAATCCCTCAATGCACTGCTCCTTTGCCTTGTTAAACTTCTTCTCTGTGAAAATCTTTTTGGCAACCTTGGGAGGTAAAACATCACAATAATGTTTAGCTACCATTTCCATGTTTGATGCAGAGTTTGGTTGTAGCAAAGTCCTAAATCAAAAGGTACAAAATTAACTGATTATTGATCTTGTCCAAATGACACCAAAAAAATAAACAAACAGCTGCAATAGGGTCTTAATAACAACCTAACAAAAAGACTAACAACCTAACAAAGAAAAGTAACCTACGCATATTAACAAAGAAAAGTAAGCTAAGCATATTAACAAAGAATAGTAGCAACTTAACAATATAAAATAAGCATATATACCTTGCTGCTCTGATTCTCCTCCTCCAACCTCCTCCACCACGTCTCAAGGCTTCAATGTTCTTTGACTTCTTTTCTCTTTGTCTGTTTCCTAACATTGTATTCTTTCTTCTAGCTTGTTTGAGCTGAGTTTGTATGTCATAATAATCAATATCTAATTCTCCTAAATGATTTTCTCATATTAAACTGATCATTTAATGTGGGGAAGTGCCAAGGGAGAAAAAGCTAGAATATTGGTTAAGCTAGCAGACCGGCCACAGTAGGGATCCAAAGGAGGGAAAATAGGGATCCAAAGGGGGGGCCATCTGCAAAAGAGCCATGTGAAACAATGGGCCAAAAAGACCCTAAGGTTCAGCCCATTAAGACTTCCAAAATGCTAAGGTTCCAAAATTCAAAGGTTGTGTCCAAAGGTCAACCCTAGGGAAAATTGGATGCTTAGTGTGTGCCCTAAAAGTCTTTCCACATCCCTACATGGGAGGGGGCGAGCCCCAAAGGTAGGAGATGAGAGAGAAAGCCACACACACACACACAGGCTCCCTTTACACAAAGGGAATGAGGGACACATGTCAGCTCCCTAGGCCAGATGCCCACAAGGTGTGCCCAATTCCTATTGGAAGACCCTTGAAGTGGACCAATGAGAATTAAGCTAGAGTAAATCTAGTTTAATTAATTTAAAAAACATTTAATAAAAGAAACCAATGAGAATTAAGTCTCCTAGAAGACTATTGGGCAGTCTCCCAAGGGGTCCAATGAGCATTCAGGAGCCCCATGGCTTGCCTGATTCCTATTGGCCAGGAGGCAAAGGGGTCCAATGAGAGTTTAGTTTAATTATTTAATTACCTAAAGCTCTCACAAAAGGGGAAAGGGGGACACATGTCAGAAGGCTATCACTTATGCTGCTTAATTCCTATTGGCTTGACCTGGGGAGGTCCAATGAGGCAAAAGCCAGACCTAATTAGCAGCTAGGGCTCGCCCAAGAGAGAGAGGGGGCTGATTTTTGCTTGGCATTGACACAGACACACTCACACTTGACCATGTGTGAAGGAAGAATACTCTTATCTCCTCCCAAGCTTTAATGGAGAGCTCATCACCTACTCCAAGCTTGTGAGATAGAAGCCTACATCAACACTCTCTTGGCATGTGGATGCAAATCCAACCAAGAGCCAAGCTTCAATGCATGCTCATCTTCTCTACCAAGCTAATTACTAAGCTAAGCTATGCTAATATGAGTGATTATGTGAGGAGATGTACATCTTTCTCGTAAGATACTTCTTTTTCCTCTCAATCTACTCTCATACCCTGCTAGCTCTCACCATCTTCGAAGGTGTGTGAGGTCTTGGGTCTGAGAACGGGGATAATTCAAGTTGTGTTTGATTAAGTGTTTTGCTTGGTGTATGAAGCTTCCATCTTCATTGCACTAGCTAGTCTTGAAGGAACACAAAGAATTGTATTGTACAATGTCTCTCTTGATGGGAGAAACCATAATACAAAGCCTTTTGGAGGGGGGACCGGCTCCATGCAAATCCGGTCCTCAACTGTTGTCAATAGCTTAATTGCTCTCTCTTTTGAAAGTATTGTCGATGCTATCTAACTAGGTGTTATGCTTTTTGTTGCTCTCCCCACCCAAGCACTCTTGTAATTCTCATTAGGAATCTATTCTAATGAAATGCCCACTATGTTCATGCTAATTTCCGCTACACATAAGATTCTAGGCCATTAAATGTTACATTGGTATCAGAGCTCAAGGTTTTTCTTTTCTTGCTCAAGAAGGTAGGTCCTCAAGCTAGCTACAAATGGTTGGTATTATTAATTGCCTGTGAGTAAGTAGAATAGGGATTTTTCAGCCTTGCAGTGCGCCTGCCTTTGTGCAGTTAACGGGGCATCACCGTCGAGAGATATGGTCTTAATAGTGGAGTCCTACGGGGCTTGCCTACGGCTTAACCACTATTGAGCTATTAGAAGCTTGACAGGAGCCGGTGCTGTCTTGGTGTCAAAAGACCCTCTCTTCTATTCCTTGCAATTAATGGTATTCGAGCCGCGGGTACAGTAGCTTGAGTGCTTTTTCTAAAGGGGTAAAGAGGAGTAGCAACTAGGGCTTGAAGTGCCAAAGTACACCTAAAAAGTTTACACCTAAAAGTTGTTAGAATGGCTGACAATAGTAAAGAGAGTGAAATTAATGTTGATAACTTTGATTTTGCTCATGAGCAAGCTACTAATGATGCTTCAATGCTTGTTAACTATCTTGTTTCTAGGCTTCAACAAGCCATGGGCAATCCATCTCTCCAAAGTGAAGTGCAACGGCAGCTCCGTGCTCACGGGATTCTCCAAGCTCATCACCATGACGAGAGAACACCTAGGAAGCCTCCTTGTGAGACTACCAAAAGAGGTCTCTCTCCGATTCGGGAAGAAGAAGAGAATCTATATGAAGGGCTCAAGAACTTACTTCTTGATGATGCATCTCCTTCCCAAAGGAGAACTCAAGAGCCTCCACCGAAGGAACGAGAAAGAAGCGAGTCTCCCGCCACCTCGGCGGAGATGACTCCACGAAGACGGCGGGCTAAACGCTCTCCATCATCACCAAAGCGGAGAAGACCATCATATTCTTCTCCTCACCACAATTCAAAGAGGGATGATAAAAAGCAAGAGAAGAAAAAGGCGAGAAAGAGGACACCCTCTTCTCCATCTTCTTCATCCTCTTCCTCTTATGAAAGCTATGGTGAAGACGACAAAGATCAAGACAAGAAAAAGGCGAGAAAGAGGTCACCCTCTTCTCCACCTTCTTCAAATTCTTCACCTTCTAAAGAAAGTGATGGTGCAACTTTTGAACCATCAAAAAGAAGAGGCCATAGGAAATCCTATGCCGCATGGAAGAGGTCGTCCAAGCAAAAGAAATTCAAAGAGGGAGGGAAGAGCATCTCTTTCCTTACCTATGATGGCACCTTCGGTGCTACAGACAAAGTTTTGGCCTTTATCCAGCAATTCGATGCGGCGTTTGGAGATGAGGGCTTCACGGAGTCCTCTAAGCTACGCCATGTAGCTATGCACTTTCAAAAGTCCGCCAGACAATGGTGGTCTAGCCTACGAGCCAACGGTGAAGCTCCACGAACATGGAAGGCTTTAAGAGCTTCCATTATGAAGCAGTTTTTGGCCACCGATGCCAAAGAAAAAGTACTCACCGAATGGCGAAGCTTAAAGCTCTCTCCCAATGAATCCATCCACAAATATTTAGACAAGTTTTGGGACCTACAACTCAAAGCCACTGTCTTCAAAAAGTTGGATTTTGGAGAGCAAAAGCAACAATTTTGTGCGGGCTTAACCGAAGAAATGGCGGAGTATGTCAACTCCCAAAGGCCACGTACCATATCGGCGGTAATACACCATACTATGGTGGCCTCGCGAATCAATTTCCAAACGGGGGGTAAAAGAAATAATAAGCCCCCGGAAAACAAGGGTTCCAATGAGCCTAAGGGGAAGGACAATGTCCAAAAGTGTCCTAAGGGCAATTCCAACAAAGCTAAAGAGAAGGGAGTTTACAAAGGAAAGAATAAACTCTCTCCTGAAGAGCTTGAGCGTTATCGTAAAGATAACCGGTGTTTCAAGTGCGGCGAACAAGGGCATGCGTACCGCGCTTGTCCCCAAAAGAGCAACCGCCAAGATCCTCCTAGAGCTTCTTTGGTTGAAATCCAAGAGGAGGAGATTCATCAAACTCACCACAAAGGATCTCCTCTATGCCATGCTTGGGGAAAGGTAAGAGAACATGATGCTTTTATTCTCTTTGACCCTGGTTCTACTCACAATTTCATATCTATGGAGTTAGCCACCAAGCTAGGCATACAATCCTACGAGATGGGAGATATCCTACCCGCAGACAGTGCCTTCAAGGGGCAAGAAGCTTCAGTCACTCCCTTAATCGGGAAATTGAGGCTTCATGTCCAAGGCTATGTGGACAAAGAGGACTTCTTTATCTCTCCTCTCAAGCATGAGGATGTAATCCTAGGGGCACCATGGTTTGACCGCCTGGCTGCCGATGTTAAATTTCCTGAAAGGAGAATCTCCTTTAAGTTCAGGGAAAAGGACATGTATATAGATGCTAAGGAGATGGGTAACACCATCCCCATTGTACATACACCAGCTTTCAACAAGTCAATAAAGAGCTCTATTTCCGTGTACATGATTTTTGTTAAAGATTCTCAAAATGAACCTAATGCTTTAACAAAAGAAAATAAAAGCAACCAAAAGGAATTAGAGTTATCCAATTTTCTCAAGGGGTTTCAAGATGTTTTTATTGACGACATCCCTTGTGAGCTACCTCCTAAACGAGGTAATGACGACCATGCAATTGAACTTCTTCCAGGAAGTTCACCGCCGAACAAACCTCCTTATAGAGTTTCTCAAGCTCAACAAGAGGAGATTATGCGGCAAGTGCATGAGTTAGTTGAGAAGGGCATGGTTAGGCCTAGCTCATCTCCATTTTGCTCACCTGTGCTATTAGTGCAAAAGAAAGACGGCACATATCGTATGTGTGTCGACTATAGAGCACTAAATAGGATCACTATCAAGAATAGGTTTCCCGTTCCACGGGTAGAAGACCTATTTGATAAGCTACAAGGATCGACCTACTTCAGTAGGATTGACCTAAAAAGTGGCTATCATCAAATAAGGATAGTTGATCAAGACATTGTAAAGACCGCATTTCGTACTACATTTGGTCTTTACGAATACATTGTCATGCCTTTTGGCTTGACTAATGCACCAGCCACATTCAACCGCTTGATGGAGAAGCTGTTCAGGCCTCATCGAACCTTCACTGGAGTGTTCTTTGATGATATTATCATCTACTCTAATTCATTGGAGGAACACAAGCAACACCTCCAGGCAATATTTCAAGTTTTAAGAGAGAATAAACTTTATGTTAATCGAAAGAAAAGTGAATTTTTCTTGCAAGAGATTCAATATTTAGGTCACATTATCTCTCAAGATGGAATCCAAATGGATCCATCCAAGCTAGAGGTAATAAAAGGATGGCCTAAACCAAGGAATCTTCATGAACTAAGAAGCTTTATAGGTATGTGTGCATACTATAGACGCTTCATAGAAAAGTTCTCACGAATTGCGTGACCATTACATGACCTAACAAAGAAAAATGTTAGGTATACGTGGTCTGCTAAGGAGAACAATGCTTTCGAAAAGCTTAAAGAAAAGCTTATCTCTCAACCTGTGCTTACACTACCGGATCTCTCAAAACCATTTGAGGTCCAATGTGATGCTTGTGGTGATTGCCTTGGGGCTGTTCTGCTCCAAGAAGGGCACGCCATAGGCTATGAGAGTCGAAGGCTCGACCCTGTTGAGCAAGCTCTAGGCATATACGAAAAAGAACTCCTTGCAGTTCTACATGCCTTAGACTCATGGAAGCACTATTTATTGGGGACTCCTTTCATTCTGCGAACGGATCACCAAAGTCTTAAGTACTTCATGACGCAGACCAAGCTTTCCGACAAACAAATGAGGTGGGAAAATTTCCTTTCGCAATTTCATTTTCATATTGCTCACATTGCTGGCAAGCATAATCAAGTAGCCGATGCACTCTCAAGACGACCAAGAGTGAATGCGGTTTCCATAGCAACTCACAATGATCTATCTTCAATGATAGATGAGTATGCTATTGATCCCGATTTTAGAGATGTGATTTCAGCCCTTGCATTAGGGAAGAAAGAAGAACCATTTACTTTACAAGATGGTTATCTTCTCTATGGCAATAGACTATGCGTTACTAACTCACTACGTGAGAAAGTAATGTATGAATCTCATGCTCCCCCATATGCGGGGCATAGAGGGATTCAGTCTACCCTAAAGGGAATTGAAACATATTTCTATTGGCCTACCATGAAAGTGAACATACACGAGTATGTTTCCAAATGTGTGGTATGTCAAAAGACAAAATTTGATAGAGGGAAGCAACTTGGATTGCTTCAACCCTTGCCAATCCCTAATTCACCTTGGGAGAGCATATCCATGGATTTTATCTTTGGATTGCCTAAGTCTATCCATGGGAATACGGGAATATGGACGATAGTAGACAGGTTCAGTAAACAAGCTCATTTTATACCTGTCAAAACGACTATCAAAGCCCATCAAATGGCAACCCTCTTCATTTCACAAATTTTCAAGTACCATGGCTTGCCAATGTCCATAGTGTCGGATAGAGATCCTAGAATGACCAGTAATTTCTGGAAGGGTCTCTTTGAGAATTTAGGAACAAGGCTAAACTTCTCTTCGGCCTATCATCCACAAACTGATGGCCAAAGTGAAATAGCTAACCTAACCATTCTCGATCTACTAAAAGCCTATGTAACGGAAGTAGATCAAAGATCCCAATGGGAGAAGTACTTACCTTTAGTAGAGTATGCTTACAATAACACTGTACATACTTCCACAGGAAAAGCACCTTTCGAGGTAATTGAGGGAAGATCAAAAAGTCCCTTGCTACTTAAGGTACATGGGAAGATCTTCGCTGCAGATGAGTATAGCCGAGACCTACAAGAATCTTTCCAAAAGATTAAGGATGCTATCTCTATCTCACAGCAAAGGCAAAAGGCTGCTGCTGACAAGCACAGAAGAGCCCAAGCCTTTAAAGAAAACGATTGGGTCTTGTTAAAGTTTCCCAAGGCTCGATTAAGGCACACGACGGGCAAGAATCCTACGGGCCACCAAAAGTACTATGCTAAACTAGCAAAAAGGTACTATGGTCCCTTCCAGATTCTTAGGCCAATCAATGAGATGGCCTATCAACTTAAGTTGCCCAATCATTGGCTCATACACAATGCTTTTCATGTGAGCCTCTTAAAGCCTTACAAAGGAGAGCCACCTCAAGAACCAACTATTGAAGACCCACCGGAGATCGAGGACCACGAGGAGGTGCTGCAGCCCGAGTCCATTCTCCGACATGAAGACAAGGTATTAAGAGGCGGTAAGACTATCCGACGATATCTTATTAAGTTTAAGAATTATCCTTTTGAAGATGCTAGATGGATGCAAGGCATACAATTAAAGGATAACCTAAACCTTGTCAATGCTTACAATGCTTCCCAAGAGTAAGCAAATGTTAAAAATGTTAAAAATGAACAAAAATTTTTGTCTTATAAGACTCTCTTTTTCTTTATTTGTGTACAAAAATGAAGTAGTATGCATGCTTAGATCAAGTTTGCGGAGACGACGTCTCCCAAACACCAAGTAGAGCTTGTCACTCTACTATGGAAGACTGATAGGACTAATGTGCAGACATGCTTGCGGCAGCCTCAGGCTCTCAAGCGCCAAATGGACTAGTCATCCATTATGGAATGATGTCGTAGGGTAACATAGGGATCCTCTACCCGCTAAGAAAAGGACTCATGCATATGCTTTATCTTCTCTACACCATAGTCGAGGACGACTATGATTTCAAGAGAGAGGTAATGTCATAATAATCAATATCTAATTCTCCTAAATGATTTTCTCATATTAAACTGATCATTTAATGTGGGGAAGTGCCAAGGGAGAAAAAGCTAGAATATTGGTTAAGCTAGCAGACCGGCCACAGTAGGGATCCAAAGGAGGGAAAATAGGGATCCAAAGGGGGGGCCATCTGCAAAAGAGCCATGTGAAACAATGGGCCAAAAAGACCCTAAGGTTCAGCCCATTAAGACTTCCAAAATGCTAAGGTTCCAAAATTCAAAGGTTGTGTCCAAAGGTCAACCCTAGGGAAAATTGGATGCTTAGTGTGTGCCCTAAAAGTCTTTCCACATCCCTACATGGGAGGGGGCGAGCCCCAAAGGTAGGAGATGAGAGAGAAAGCCACACACACACACACAGGCTCCCTTTACACAAAGGGAATGAGGGACACATGTCAGCTCCCTAGGCCAGATGCCCACAAGGTGTGCCCAATTCCTATTGGAAGACCCTTGAAGTGGACCAATGAGAATTAAGCTAGAGTAAATCTAGTTTAATTAATTTAAAAAACATTTAATAAAAGAAACCAATGAGAATTAAGTCTCCTAGAAGACTATTGGGCAGTCTCCCAAGGGGTCCAATGAGCATTCAGGAGCCCCATGGCTTGCCTGATTCCTATTGGCCAGGAGGCAAAGGGGTCCAATGAGAGTTTAGTTTAATTATTTAATTACCTAAAGCTCTCACAAAAGGGGAAAGGGGGACACATGTCAGAAGGCTATCACTTATGCTGCTTAATTCCTATTGGCTTGACCTGGGGAGGTCCAATGAGGCAAAAGCCAGACCTAATTAGCAGCTAGGGCTCGCCCAAGAGAGAGAGGGGGCTGATTTTTGCTTGGCATTGACACAGACACACTCACACTTGACCATGTGTGAAGGAAGAATACTCTTATCTCCTCCCAAGCTTTAATGGAGAGCTCATCACCTACTCCAAGCTTGTGAGATAGAAGCCTACATCAACACTCTCTTGGCATGTGGATGCAAATCCAACCAAGAGCCAAGCTTCAATGCATGCTCATCTTCTCTACCAAGCTAATTACTAAGCTAAGCTATGCTAATATGAGTGATTATGTGAGGAGATGTACATCTTTCTCGTAAGATACTTCTTTTTCCTCTCAATCTACTCTCATACCCTGCTAGCTCTCACCATCTTCGAAGGTGTGTGAGGTCTTGGGTCTGAGAACGGGGATAATTCAAGTTGTGTTTGATTAAGTGTTTTGCTTGGTGTATGAAGCTTCCATCTTCATTGCACTAGCTAGTCTTGAAGGAACACAAAGAATTGTATTGTACAATGTCTCTCTTGATGGGAGAAACCATAATACAAAGCCTTTTGGAGGGGGGATCGGCTCCATGCAAATCCGGTCCTCAACTGTTGTCAATAGCTTAATTGCTCTCTCTTTTGAAAGTATTGTCGATGCTATCTAACTAGGTGTTATGCTTTTTGTTGCTCTCCCCACCCAAGCACTCTTGTAATTCTCATTAGGAATCTATTCTAATGAAATGCCCACTATGTTCATGCTAATTTCCGCTACACATAAGATTCTAGGCCATTAAATGTTACATTGTAGCTTTTCGTTGCTCTCTTTACATTCCTCAAGCTGTTGTTTAAGAGTATTTATCATTTGTTTGGCCAAATGATCTTCTAACTTAAGAATATCTCTCTCTACCGCAAGACTCTGTGTATAACCCAGCAACCCTCTTTGACCATCACCCACAAATTTTATCAAAGATGAACAATTTGATAATGGGGGAGTGCTCTCTCTACATATTCTCACAGGGCACAAAAGTGACCTCAAAATTCTCCTAATGGCTTTTGTGGACGTGGAGAGCTCCTCGATGCTAACACGCTTCTACTCTCATATCTGCAATGTGATTAGTGTGTGCAACGGTGTGTGTGCGTGAAGCTCACTACTGTGTGCTGCAGAACCCACGATTGTATATTAATTGAGATAACGTAATGTGTTTTTCTACAAAGCCTTAGGTTGCAGCTTATATACCAAGCCTTCAAACCTAATGTCCGGCCAAATGACCTGAATTGTCCCTAGGCTTCTACAGAGCTTAATTACAAGAAACTAAGTTGGATTTACTCATTATACAAGTATATGCGGCCAAAATACAAGTGTCGATTTAAAATATGAGGTTCCCGTAAACATTACAAAAGTGGCCGTAATGGCTCAGAATAGTAATAATGGGATATTCGATGACGTCCATGAACTCGTATCTTCATGTTGCAGCATCCATCTTCATCTTCATTACTTCATCACCATCTTCATGTGGAATCTTCACAGAATCTTTGAGGAATCTTTAATGGAATATTTATGGAAACGTTGTTGAAAGGGCGTCCTTTCAACACTCTCCCCCTCCGAATTCTTGTCGTCCCCGACAAGACCCTATGTCTTTGTTGGCCTTGACGAGTTCTTGATGTCTTGGTGTTAGTTGAAGTTTTTGTGGAAGCCTCTTCTGTAGTTGGTCGCTTTGTGTGATGTTAAAGCTGCCTTGAAGGTGTACCTGTAGTGTATCGGCAGCCTGGAACTCTCCCCCTCCGATTGGTTGTTGTATCTTGAATTGCAGGAGATTGTATCGACTTGTTGGTGTAGCAGTTCATTGTCATTGTAGCTCTAGTATTTGCTTTTCTTGTGGTTGTTATCTGACAATTTTACCTGTCAGTTGACTTGAAGCTTTGTCAAACTATTTTTTGGCCTCTCCCTTTTGACTTGTCAATAGATTTGCAATTAGTAGTGTGAGTATATCGTGGTTCTTCTTGTTTTTGTTGTTATAAAAAATAAAAGAGTAAAAGTAAAATGTAGCGTATATACAAAATGAAGGTCTTGGATACCTGGATAAGAATAAAGGGAAAACCCAATGGGAAAAAATGTCTTCAGTCATAATTAAATGCGAGGCTATACGTACTTAGGTTGTGATGTTATAGAGTTATGCTGAGTTAAAGTACATATGGCCATATGGCTACTAGTATGGGATTGATATACATGGATAAGTATTAGTAGCTTGAAGTCAAAGTCGTTGTTGTTGAGCAAAGGCTTATAAAACCTATTTCCGCTTGGTCATTGTCATTTGTTTGTGTAAGTGCATGGGTGGAATAAAAAAGAGTGCCTAATGCATATGTCCAATGATGGGACATCTATATGCTTGCACAGAGTTATGCATGTTAAACAAGATGGGGTGCGAGAGAAGAGTATTGATGGGTTCTTCATGGAGTTAGTGTAGTGAGTAAAACATATAGCATGAGTGCTTCAAAAGCTTTCACTACTCACAAGAAGGGTTTTTGTTGTCGAGGTTTCTCCACTCTTCCTCACCGTGTCAAGTGCATGAGTGTTTTGTTTTGACTACTCCGCCTTCTCCACCTTATATATTATATGGACTTTGACTCTTATGCTCACCTCTTCCAGCATGAGCGACATGACTTTATGTATGATCAACTCTCAAGCTTGAGCTTATACCTATTAGCTAGACTCATAGACCACAGAAAAATATTAACTTGAAGTTTGGGTCTGACACTTCGCTCATTTAGTGGCTCAGTTGCCCGACTCTAGACTCTTATGCCATGTAAGTTTAATGGAGACTTGGACTTACCTGATCGCGGCCCAAAATCCAATTCCATATGCTTTTGATGTTTAGGCCTTTCTCATTAGTTTCTGTTTGAGATGCCATGTTGTCCAATACATTGGCATATATCTGCTCTTCATTCCTTGGTAGCAAATTGTGGTTGCTTGATGAGACAGGTATTGATGTTGAAGCAATGGTTGATGAAGTCTTCTTCTTCCAGATAGTGTTCTTCAAAACTGTGACCTCCTCATTTACCGTTGCTTTCTTTTTGTTGTTAAGAGGCTGTAAAGGAGTTGTGTATCTTTCTTGTTGTTGAGCCTCAATCGCAGATTTTGGAACCCACATTGTTCTTTTGCCTGGTGTGATCTCCTTTGCCACTTGCCTTGTTTCTTCTTTGACTTGATGGTACCTTTTCTTTAATTTCCAAATATGACTGTTACTTGTGTAAAAGCCTTGCTCTTGTAGTAATTGACGAGGGATCCATCTATAGTTTGTAGTACTCTTGGGTGTAGCGTGTGGCTGCTCTTGATTTCTTGATGTTTCTTGCTTTTCCTAGGTGATTCCTTGATAAGCTACTACCTTAGGTAACCAGATTTGAATGTTACCCTCATAGAATCCTTGTGCTTCAAGTAACTCGACTAGAATGAATCTTTGGACTTGCTTGGAGGTGATCTTCACTTGACTTTGTTGGGTAGTCTGGTAGAATTCTAATTTCATTACCCGAACTTGTTGTATGGTTTGTCCAGTGGAAGACCTTCTCTTTTGCTTTTTGATCCTGTCCTTTCTCTTGGTTCAGTTATGTGATTAACGTTTACGGCTTTGTTGATTCCTGACTAAGTGGTTTTCATGGGATGGATATTGCCAGGCTGTTATCTTGGGCTTGTTGACCCAAACATCTGAATTTCCTTTCTTGTAGCCTTGTGCAATAATTGACTCGCTTGATGTGATCCATCCTGTTACCTTTGCTTGGTGAGGTTGTTCCTGTGATTGTATCCAAATTGGATCGTTAACTTTAATTTGTGCCTTGGATACTAGCACTTGGTTGACCTGTTTTGACTTCCTTTGGAGACGTTAGGGCGATGGAAACTTTGGTTGATAGAGTACTTTTTGCTTGGGTTTCCATTTTTTTGTTGATGGTTTGGCTTTTGATGTAGAGGCTTTGTCTTGCACTTGCATTGGCTAGGCTAGAGACTGTGGGCTTACTTTAACTTTGCCTTTTTCAATAGCCAAGAATCTTTGAACTATTGTAGGCTTGACCTCTGTTGCCACTTGATAGCTTGTTGTGATGACCATTGTTGAAGATTCAGGCTCGTTTTCAAAGACTTGTGCCGATGGCTTGGACAAATCAAGTGTGTTCCCATTTTCCGAGAATCTACCACCAAGAATTTTTCTTTGACATTCTGTGAGTGTAGTTGGAGAGTACCTTCTGCAATCCCCATACTTATAACATCTACTTCAGGTGAGAGATTTACCTTTATCTGAATATCATAAAGCTTTGGCTTACCTAGAAGTAACCACATGCCATATGACATGACATTAGTCATGGAATTTGTATCAATTTCTGCCATAAAATTCATCTTGACTCCGTCTTCTGCACTTAGCAAAAAGTTGATCTTCTTTGGTACTAGATTGGTTGTGTTCTCTTGAGTGACTTGAGCAATCTTTGGCCTAGACTCCTTGTCATCTTCTTCTTCATTGTTCACACTTCTGAGTTTATCTGTGTGTTCTAGCTCCTGCTTGACCACCATTTCCTCTGATATGTCTTTTGGAGAGACAAAATCAGCATTTGGTTCCTGTAGAGTCATAGGCTCTTCTTCCTCGGCTTCAACTGTTGAAATGTCACCAATAGTGTCTGAACTTCCTGTCACTTGCTGCACCTCTTCTTTGATTGATTCCAAGTCTTCATATTGCTCGTTTGTAGGCGTTGGACCTGAAGCATCTTCTTTGGATCTTAGCCCTTCTTCCTGCAACTTTGCTTTGTTGACTTGCGGCTCCTCCTTTGTACTATGCATTCAAGTCGGATAGTTTGTAATCAAGTGTGTTATTGCACACTGATCGCAAAGAGCACCTATTTCTATATGACCAGTATTCGGGCTAGGTATCTGGTTTTGTGCTATCCCCATAACTGATAACCCCGTTTCGAACTCATACTCAAATTCTTCATCTGTCTCACCCAGAACCCTTAGCATGTAGTAGGGGACTATGTCATACCCATTCTCATCACAAAATTTTGTTGGTGTAGTCTCATTAACACAGACATCCAAAGTAGCCAATATCTGAGTCCACTCTAGCGGTTCTAATGCCTCTTCCGTAAAAGGTTCTCTTATGTAAGCATCATCTTCTAAGACCCTCTTTAAGGAATTCTCATTTCTCCCAAAGTCACTACACTCCAATGCTCCGCACATCCAGATTTCTTTCTTTTTGCCCATCCACGGATGGTCTGTTGATCCACTTTGTGTTGCAGAATCAAAATCTTCCACGGGCGTTCTAGTCACATCTTGGTAACTATGATTTCTTCTATTTACACGTGTTGTGGTCTCAGCATGTCTCAAGTATAGATAATCATAACCCAATCTTGTACCATCTTGAGTTGCCTCATGAATGGTCTTCCTAGGATGATTTCGTAGTTATTTTTCTTGCCAAAGTCAACTATGGCAAAAGTATGTGCATACTCTATACCACAAGAAGACACCACTATCTCTTCTAGCAATCCCATGGGTCTTTCCACATGCCCATCTGCTAACTTTAATTTTATTCTGGTTGTTCTAAAGGCGGGCCTATCCCATTTCTCCCATATTCGTTTTGTTGCTATGGCAATTCTTGCTCCGCTGTCAAGTATAGCTTTTGTTTCAATCCCATTGTACTCGACAGGCAAAGTGGCATTACCATCTTCTCCTTCACAGTACTCTCCTACTTTGTTCAGAGGTACCGGTCTTACATTTGATCTAGGCTTCTCGATCTCATCTAGCTCTTTTTCCAGAAACCTTAACGGGCTTTTGATCCCAATTTTTTCCAAGCATTTTCCTATATCCGTCCACATACTTGGTCTGATTTTCAAAAGTTCTGCCAACGTAATTGTGCACTTCACTGGCGTGGATAGCAAGTCAATAAAATTTTTTGTGTCCAATTCTTTTGTCCCTCCTACCCTCTGTGGTGGAACTCTCACAATCGCAGAATTTGCCTCAAAATCTCCCATGTACTGTGGCAAAGTTCTTAACAATGCAGGTCTACTGTCTTTGGAGGCTACCGATCCTACATCACCATAATATGACCTCGCATCAACACTCATTTGTGGTCTATCTAATTTGATTTTAGGGAATGGTGCTGGTCCAGGATCCTCTTATCTTTTTTGGGCATCTCAGACAGCCTTCCATAACTCCTCTGGCCACTGCTCCTCAGCTATAGGAACATAGGGTGGGAAATCCCTCATTGATTCATCTGTTGTATTTTGGACTACCCTCGAGTCTTGCGACCTTGGCAGTGGTTCTTCCCTATGATCTACCTCTTCTCTAGGCAATTCGTCTACTTTAATGCTCTCATCTTTGTGCACTAGGGTGACTATCCTATCCTTCACTTCTGGTGGAGGTGGTTCTGGCAATGCTTGAGCAGTTTTAATGAGCTGCTTACACATTTCTATCCTCTGCTTCTCTAGTTCAGGATAAGGATGACTCATCCATCTTTGTTCTAAGGTCTATCTATTTGCCAATCTAGCCTCATAAGCCTGTAAAATCGCGTCTAAAGGCTCATTCACTTTGTCCACTAGGACAAATCCTCCTGAACTAGCACTCTTGGGTGCTTCAGCTGGTTTAAGGGTTTCAACTTCCCTTTGCTGTGTCTGTTGCTCTTGAGTTGTTTCCAACTCAACTGTAACAGCCTTTTCTTCCCCTTTTTCCCTTTCTAGTCTCGCTTTCATTCTAGTCCTTCTTGCTCGTCTAGAGTTTCTACGGCTTTTGGAACTCATACTAGTCTCTCCATCTATAGGCTTCTGCTCTTGCACTTTTGCTTGTGCTCTTGTGACAACGTTTACTGGAGCAACTTGCTTACTTTCATATTCTTGTTGTTTAAGCACCTGTTCTTTTGCAATTATTTCTTGCTCTGTTGTTGTTGTTGTCGTCTCTCCTTTTGTTGCGGCTCGTTCTTTCTCTCAGTCACTGGTAGAAGGAAAGGTAACATGTGGTTGCATTTTACCTTTCTTTCTTGGATTCTTAGGACAATCCAAAATCATATGTGTGACTGCACACTCATTACAATATACATTTATCATGATATCATGGTGTGGACAATCCTTAATCAAGTGATCACTACTACCACATCTGTCACATGGACGTATTGGTTGTTGTGGAAATACTTGATATTGACCTTGAAGTGTCCTCTGATCTACCACATATCTTTTTGTTTGAAGCTCATGACTCACATATGCATTTCTAGCAGCTATGGGTCTTTCACTTAAGAACACTTGTTCCGCTACAGGATGATATCTAGGCGATTGAGACATAACATGCTCAAACCCTGGTGGAGTCTTAGGTCTATAGTCAGGACAATGTTGCGTCGGATGGTCCCCTCCACATGTCATGCACCTTCGTTGTTGAGGAATTCTATCGGCTGGTACTCTGTCAGAGTGGTTGATGCGTTGCATCACATTCTCTATGATATGCTCCTCAGCATTTACTTGGTTTTGTCCTAGATTCCCTCTTTGATCCTCAAGATCAACGTTTTTCTTTTCCTGACTCGCATCATTCATCTTCTTTTGACCCTCTTCATAGAATTTGCAATTGTCAACTAGGTCAACTGCCGCTTTGGTCACCTACTCCAAGGTTTGGTATCTTTTCACGTATAGGTCCTTTTGGAGATTCTCATTCCTAAGCCCTTTGATGAAGCATAGGATCTGACGTTCTGGTGTGGGAGCTCTTGGGTAGGACATCTAGCAAAATATTGCTTGAAATGCAGTATTGCATGTCGCAATGTTTCTGTTTCGCCTTGTTTAAATTCCTGAATCTTAGGAAGGGTGTTATGTTTTATGCCCCTCTTGGTGAATTCTTGAACAAATTCATCCAACATTTTCTCAATGGTTGTGAACTCTCTCCGGTTCAATAGTTCAAACCATGCTTGTGCATTGTCCTCCAATGTAAGTCCAAAACCCTCATACTGCGTGTGGAAGTCCTCTACTCGTTCTGCTCGTAGGACTTGCTTGAAAGCCGAGACATGGTCGTATGGGTCTCCTATGCCATTGTACTTTCTATTTTTCCATTTTCTTAGCTGAGACGGTCTTATACTTTGGGGTGCAAAGTATGGAACCATACTCCTCTCTGGTATCGTTTCATCTCTCATTATCGCTCTAGGAGGAAATCCAGGTGGTGGTCCCCTCTTTGGAATTCTCTTAGAGGTTCATGTGTTTGGTGGATGTATCTGAGGTCCTTCATTGACCAAATATCCACTCATCTCTAATTTGGTTCGTGGATTTGTGCTTTCTACAGCTCTATATTCTCGTCCATACTTGTCAACAAATAAAGATGTCCATTGTCGGTCGACCTCGTATGTATAGACATATAAGAGCTTGTACTCTGTCAGCTCATCTGGGTAAGGCTCTAAGCAACTGTAAAGGTTGAATTGATTTCCATTAATATACCTATATAGTCCTTCACTTTCATGGTTATACGTCCAAACTCTCTCCACAAAATTGGTTTTTATGTATTGTAGGTTTGGAATATCTATTATGGGTGGGTGCTCATCTATCCCTGCAATCCATGTGCTTGTATAAGCTGAGTCTGAGTCTGAGTCTGATGTAGAAATGACTTCTAGGCTTAACAGCTCTAGCTTGCTGTAGTAATACCTCTCTCAGTGTGTTCAAGTGTTTTGGTCAGCGAAAATCCAAAACTATGTCCAAAACCGTGAGCGTTTTCTCACAATTCTCTCAAATTGTTGGTTTTAGACACCCCTGACTTTCGGATGCATTTTGAGGCCTTAAACAGTGTTTTTTTCAAAACTGACCAAAACATATACCGTTGGCAACCATTCTCGTCACTTTTCTCTAAGATCTGTAGTGCTGCTCTCAAGCTACGTTTTGATAAAAAAAAGTTTTGGAATCGGAGTCCGTATGTGAAAGTTATGACCAAAACAGTGAGATGTAATTTGGAAAGTTTCTCTATCTGCTGTTTTTGCAAGTGGTCAGTTTGAGCCCAAAATTGGTGTGTGCACTCCTTAGGCAATGATAAACTCAGTGGTATACTTGGTTTCAAAAAATTTCTCAAATTTTTTTCCTCAATTGTCTATCGCGATAGACTCACCAAGTACCCCTTGCAAATGTCCAAATGCACTCAAACTTTGTGTGCAGGGTATAATGGGCCTTCTGAACCCAAATATGAAGTCAGATTTGATTTTTTATTTTTCTAAAGTGAATTCTTGACTCTATCGCGATAGACTCACCAGAGTGTTACTGGGATACAGTTTTTCAACTCTTTTTACAGATTTGAGTTCCCCCTTCTCTTGAGATACTACTCACCAAGTTTCAACCAATTTGGAATACTTTTCCTTTGTAGCTTGCATCAAACAACAGTTTCTTTTCTGATCTTATGAAGTAATCCTCTTATATGCACTTCCAATACTCCAAATTTACTCAAAATTTAACCATAGGCTCACAACAACATGTAGAACAAGGCCCTAAGGTCAGTTTTCAAAATTTTCAATTTTTGTGAAAAAAACCCTAGTCTATCGCGATAGACTCAGTAAGTTCTTCACTTTGGAAAATTTTCTAGATTTCTCTTTACCACTGTGTTCCCTATGCTCTGTACACCTTGCTCACCAATTTCCACTTGTTTTGGACTTTTTCTTAGGTCTCTTAACTCCAACTCTAGAATTCTGAGTCTATCTGATCACTAGAAAATAGACTTAGGATGACTTCCCAATGTCCAAAATCCACCAAATTTTGTGTGTAACCTCCTGAGAGGCTAAACAAGCTATGCTCCAGAGGGTTTTGAAAATTTTCAATTTCTTTGGCCCTACTTTGAGTCTATCGCGATAGACTCATCAAGTACCCCTTTTATAGGTCAAACTTGAACTTTGACTATACCACTGTGTTCCAACACCTCTCCTTAGTCCTCCTGCCAATTTTCAAGTGGTTTGGACTTTTACTTTGTCAGTTAGACCAGATCTGGTGTTTTTTACAAGTTGAATCCTCTCAAATGGTCTTAGACCCACTTTCTGATGTCCAAATGACTTCAAAATTTTTATGTGTCCTTGATAGCACCTTTCCAAGCTATGCCACAGAGGTTTTTGAAAAATTCAGTTTCTATCACTGGGTTCTTAGTCTATCGCGATAGACTAACCAAGTATGCTAAAATGACATTGTTTTCAAATTTTCTCTTCACAGATGTGTTCCCTACCCTCTGTAGATCATGTATACCAAGTTTCATAAGGTTTGGAAATTTGGTCAAGTAATGTGAAATGATGGTTAAGGTCTTGGTGAGGAGTGGATTCAAGCTATCTAGTCACAATTTCCAAAAACTGTCCCACTCAAAATGTCATGAGTCTATCGCGATAGACTAGGCAGATTGTGCAGGAAAAGTCAACTCAAAATTGTGACTTCACTTTTAGATTCCCCTTACTCTCTTGTGTCTATCCCTCAAATTTCATGCAATTTGGACACTTGGTTTGTGTTTTGGGCCGTTTTTAGTGTTTTTGTCAGAACCTGAATCTCTATCTGGGCTTTAGATTCACTTCTAGTGATCCAAACACCTTGAAATTTGGTGTGTATGCTATGTAGGATCTGCTTAAGCTATCCCTAGGAGGGATTTGCAAAATAAGGTCCACAGCTAAATATCCCCAACCTATCGCGATAGGCCCATAAAGTTTCCCAGTTTTGGTCTTTTTACAAATTTCTCTTCACAACTAGTTTCCTTATCCTCTGTATAGTGAATACACAAAGTTGTGCAATGTTTGGACTATTGGTCAAGGTCTTTTTACCACTGTGTCTCTGAACATGGACTCTAAACACCAGACTTGAGGTTTGGTGGTCAAGCAGGTGTCCAAGTACACTCAACTTTTGGGAGCAGCCTTGTATTGATATGTTTTACCTGTGGTATGAGGGGTTTTGCCTAATTGTGAGTCTATATCCAATTCACCAGTCTATCGCGATAGACTAGGCAGAGAGCCACTGGAAAGTATTTTTTTCTCTGTTTTTGGACAGTTTGGTTCCCAATGCCCTTAGAAGCCTATCCCCAAAGTTTCATTCAATTTGGACTTCTTTTCCTTTGGAATCAAGCATTTCACAGTTCACTTCCTTACACTCAGAAAAAGCAAATTCCCACTTAGATGCACAAGCACTGATGCAAATGCTTTGAAATTTCACATACAAGCTCTAGAGCATATGAAAAACAAGGTCATATGCAAAACTTTTTTGAAAATTGCAGATTTGGTTTCAGATTTTTGTTTTTTTTGGGTTTTTTTGGATTTTTTTTTTTTTGGATTGTACCAAATTTGTGTTTTCCCCCTACCTTAAGGTCTCCAATGCAAAAACAAGCACTCAAATCGGCTTTCAAACGACCATTTTTTAGCACTTTTATCGTAATCAGCACAATTTCGCCTTTTGTGTTTTCAAGCACATTTTCATGTCAAAATTGCTCTAGATCAACATCAAATGTCCTACACTACCTAAAGTCCTACTTTGGATGGTTGAATGGTTGTTTTTGCTTTCTAGCAAGCAAACAACCTCCTCCTTACCTTTTGCGTTTTTCTTTGCGTTTTTTTTTTCTTTCGAGTTCTTCACAACCATAAGTCACAACCAAACACACAAACCATAAAACCTAATCTAAACACACAACAAAATAATACAACCATACCTCAACCTCATGGTGGACCACCTCGGCGAGACACAGGCTCCCTGGCTATCCCTCAGTCAAGAGATCCGCTCTCTGACTTCCCACTAAGAAGGCAAATGGTGACAACACTCTGGAAAACTCTAGAGAAACGCTATACTATCAAACACGAGTGATGCGGTCTACGCTAGTTTAGGCGCTTCGTCCCCGGCAACGGCGCCAATGTTAGCGGGTACGCCGCGATAGACGATGGAGCACAGCGAGAACACAGACCAACAAACTATCAATCCGAGGATGTAGCTGACCCGACTAGGGCATGGAGGCAATCTCTGGGTTGTCAACCCTGAGCTAGACACGAAAAACACTATACAGTCACTAATCCTACCACAACACTACCATAAAGCAAAGAAACAGACAGCGCATCCTACGAAACACTACAAGCTCGAAACACTCTCAAACCATATCAGAATGACTTGAAATCGGAGGGTAAGACTCACAAGGACATATCCTATGTGGCCAAACACCTAAACCCTGAAAACCATAACTGTAAGACCTCTAATCGCTGTCACGATAGACTCAAAACAGCAATTTCCAAAGTGTCCGAAACTGATCTACAAAGACATCAACACAAAGAGCTTCTCGCCCTGATTCTAACGACTACTCGATCATTCAGAACTGATGTCGTTTGAGGTACTTACGACCAAATATAGCTCATAGCAGGCGGGCTCGCGATGTGGTCCTCAGCTTGCATTGCTTGCGTCGACACGGAGATCTCCTCGATGCTAACACGCTCCTACTCTCATATTTGTAATGTGATTAGTGTGCGCAATGGTGTGTGTATGTGAAGCTCACTACTGTGTGCTGCAGAACCCACGACTGTATATTAATTGAGATAACGTTGTTGGGAAACAAGCAAACTGAAACACCTCTATAGTGATATCACCCAAGAGCATTGAAAGAGAACTACAAGACACCAAAAGCTTTGCAAAATCCTTTTGAAACACCACAAGTCCAATAGGAGTAGACCCTTGGGAATTTACTAGCCGTCGCCCACCCAAGAGACTATGTCACATAGGAGCAAAACCCTGCCAAAGCATGGATTTACAGCACACGCCGACCAATGCATATGAAGGCAAGATCCTCTCCTTTCACAATCAAACATCACAAACCCACAACTTCAACATCAATTCCCCAATTCATAGATACATGCCCTCCGAATCTGTCTACACACAATTTGCCACTAGGCTGCCATAGCCATAACCTTGCAGAGAACTAGTCGTAACCTGATGAGCACAACTCTAATTGGGGCACTTTAAAGATTGAGAGAAATCTTGAAAAATGACTGACGAGAAATTTGAAGATGACTAAAATTGATTCCATACGCCCCCATGAGCAAAATTGACGCGAACAGAGCGCTGTCCCAGCACGACTACATGTAGAGAAGGCTAGTCGGGGCAAAACACTGCATCCAAGAGCACCAAGGAGATAGAACGAGCTAAAACCTACAAATTTCTGATCTTTGTCTGAACTTTTTTAAGTTTGTACATGAGTTCAAGTTATATACAAGACTCACTTCAAAAAACTCACTCACGGGCACTTACAGTAGCCCGATAGCTGTCACTAGACTAGCGACTTACAGTGCATGTACATGTGCTTGCTAAACCAAGTTAAAAAGCTCACAAAAATAGACCCCATACATCTTTTTGATACCGGGCATCATGTCCATATGTAAAAATTTACAAAAAGTAGGGTGTCAGAAATGCACCCAACAACGTAATGTGTTTTTCTACAAAGCCTTAGGTTTCAGCTTATATACCAAGCCTTCAAACCTAATGTCCGTCCAAATGACCTGAATTGTCCCTAGGCTTCTACAGAGCTTAATTACAAGAAACTGAGTTGTCTTTACTCATTATACAAGTATATGCGGCCAAAATACAAGTGCCGATTTAAAATATGAGGTTCCCGTAAACATTACAAAAGTGGTCCTAATGGCTCAGAATAATAATAACGGGATATTCGATGACGTCCATGAACTCGTATCTTCATGTTGCAACATCCATCTTCATCTTCATTACTTCATCACCATCTTCATGTGGAATCTTTACAGAATCTTTGAGGAATCTTTAATGGAATCTTTATGGAAACGTTGTTGAAAGGGAGCCTTTCAACAAACATTGACAAACGAACGAAAGTGTTATGAATGTGGAAGAATGGGACACGTAGCGAAAGATTGTGTAATGGAATTTGCCTATTCAATTTGAGAGTAGCGGAATTTAATGAGAGTACTTTCAAGAAATGATTTTATGAGCATAGCGGGGAGACATAATTGAAGATAGCAACATAATTATAGCAATTAGTTAACTTGGCATAGACAATACTTTTGCAACAGAGAGAATTTAGAGAACATGACAACAGTTGAGGACCGGATTTATGTGGAGCCAGTCCCCCCTCCAATAGGCATTTGTATTATGATTTCTCCCATAAAGAGAGACTTGTTACAATACATTCTTTGTGTTCCTTGTGACCTAGGTGAAGCAATGAAGATGGAAAGCTTCATGCATCACTATCATAACATAACCTAAACTTGAAGAAAGCTTTAACTATACCAAGCCTCAGTCCCAAGACCTCAAACACCTTCGAAGGTGGCGAGAGCTAGCAGGGAATGAGGGTAGGGAAGAGGAAGAAGAAACATTTCGTAGGAGAAAGAATTAGTTCCTCACTTATCATACTCTTGTTGCTAGCATGCATACATAATAGCATAGTAATGAAGAAGAAGGAGATGGCAAGCTTAAGCATTGAAGCATGGCTCTTGGTTGGATTTGCACTCCATAGCCAAGAGTGTTGGTGTAGGCTCTCAACCTTTACTTGCTTGGAGAGGGAGCTCTTCCACTTTGCATAGCACACCATGAGAGTGCTTGTGAGTGTGTGTGGGTGAGTATACCCCCTAATCACCCCCCTAGCTTGCTTGGGTCGACCCCCCCTTGTAGCTCATGCTTGAAGCTCATTGGACCCCTCCAGACCTAGCCAATCACAAGCAGAAGCCATTACAAACAACAGGGATAGCCTTGGGACAAGTGTCCCCCTTTCCCCTTTGAGAGAGAGGACTTGATAAATGCAAAAACAATTAGATAATTCAAGTAATTTATCATTGAACCCCTTTGAAGCCTAGCCAATAGGCTTCAAGCAACACATGAAGGTAACATGGGTAGGGACCTGACATGTGTCCTTGCTGCCTCTTCAAGCTGGGGCTTCCCTTGTGAGTGTGAGTGTGTGTTCTCTCTCTAATCCCTAGGAAAAGGGCTCGCCCCCCCTCTTGTAGGGATGCTTTTGACTTTAGGAGCTCAAGCACCTTAGTCATCAAGCATGACAAAGCACTTGGACTAGGGGGTATTCCCACAAGCATCTCAGGCAAGCATGTCAAGGCACCTCAAGCACCTTAATCAAGCGGCAAGTCAATCACCTCAAGCATGGAGTAAGTCAAGCACCTTAATCAAGCACCTCAAGCAGGACAAACACCTCGAGCACGACAAGCACCTCAAGCAGGTCAAGCACCTCGAGCTTGGGCCGGGTTCCCACCTCAAGCTCAGCCCTAGCTTACCTAAGGTCAAAGGACTTTTACACACATTATTGGAGGTCTTCAATGAAGCTAACCCTAAGGTCTTATGCTCCATTGGTTAGCCTTGCTCTTGATAGACCATCTCCCATTTGGGCCCCTTTACTATTGGCCCCGTGTTGAGATAGATCTATAAGCACATATCTATATCTTAACACTTGTTCCCGTTTATTCTCCCACATTAAGTGATCAATTTAATATGAGAAAATCATTTGGGTTGGTTAGATATTAGATTTTATGACATTAACTCTCTCTTGAAATCATAGTCGTCCTCGACTATGAGGTAGAAGAGATAAAGGTTTAGTCATTAGTCAATCGTACTTAGCGGGTAGAAGATCCCTTTTTTACCCTACGACATCTTTCCAAGATGGATGACTAATCCATTTGGTGCTTGGGAGACATAGCTGCCGCAAGCATGTCTGCTCTTTAGTCCATTTCATTCTCCCAAAGTAGAGTGACAAATTCTACTTGGTGTTTGAGAGACGTCGTCATCACAAACATGATTCTAAGCATGCATACTAGTTAAATTTGTGCACAATTAAAAAGAGGATTAGTCTTATAAGACAAAAACATTAGTCATTTAAAAGAGAGTTATACATTTGCTTACTCTAATGTAGCATTGTAAGCATTGACAAGGTTCATACTATCCTTAAGTTGTAATCCTTGCATCCATTTAGCATCTTCAAAAGGATAATTTTTGAACTTAATAAGATACTGTCGGATTATCTTACCATGTCGTAGTACCTTGTCTTCATGCCGAAGGACAGCTTCGGGTTGTAGCACCTCTTCTTGGTCTTTAACTTCGGGAGGGTCTTCAATAATTGGTTCAATTGGTGGCTCTCCTTTGTAGGGCTTAAGTAGGCTTACATGAAAGGCATTGTGTATAAGCCAATGGTTGGGCAGCTTGAGTTGATAAGCCGTCTCATTGATAGGCTTCAAGATTTGGAAAGGACCATAGTATCTTTTTGCTAGTTTAGCATAATACTTTTGATGGCCCGTAGGATTTTTGCCCGTCGTTTGCCTTAATCGAGCCTTAGGAAACTTGAGTAAGACCCAATCATTTTCTTTGAACATTAAGGCTCTTCTGTGCTTATCAGCAGCAGCTTTCTTCCTTTGTTGAGAGATGGCTATAGCCTCCCTAATCTTTTGAAAAGATTCTTGTAGGTCACGGCTATATTCATCGGCGGCGAAGATCTTCCCATGTACTTTGAGTAGCAAGGGACCTTTAGGTCTTCCCTCTATGATCTCGAAAGGTGCTTTCCCCGTAGAAGTATGTACAGTATTATTGTAGGCATACTCTACTAGAGGTAAATACTTTTCCCATTGTGAGCGTTGATCTACTTCGGTAACATAAGTCTTGAGTAGATCGAGTATCGTAAGATTGGCTATCTCACTTTGGCCATCCGTTTGTGGGTGATAGGACGAAGTGAAATTCAATCTTGTTCCTAGATTTTCAAAGAGACCTTTCCAAAAATTACTGGTCATTCTCGGATCTCTATCTGACACGATGGATGTGGGTAATCCATGGTGCTTGAAAATCTGAGATATGAAGAGAGTTGCCATTTGATGTGCCTTAATAGTCGTTTTGATAGGAATAAAATGTGCTTGCTTGCTAAACCTGTCGACTATTGTCCATATTCCTGTATTCCCATGGATAGACTTGGGTAGTCCAAAGATGAAATCCATGGATATACTCTCCCATGGTGAATTTGGAATAGGCAATGGCTGGAGTAATCCAGGTTGCTTCCCTCTATCATACTTGGTCTTTTGGCATACTACACATTTTGAAACATACTCTTGTATGTCCATTTTCATGGTAGGCCAATAGAAATACGTCTCTACTCCTCGGAGAGTAGGTTGAATACCTCTATGCCCTGCATATGGAAGAGCATGGGATTCATACATAACCTTCTCACGAAGGGAATGGGTAACACATAGCCTATTGCCGTGGAGAAGATAACCATCCTGCAATGTGAATGGTTCCTCTTTCTTCCCCAAAGCAAGGGCTGACATTATGTCTCTAAAGTCAGGGTCAGTAGCATACTCATCTATCATAGAGGATAGATCATTGTGAGTAGCTATAGACACCGCATTAACTTTTGGTCGTCGTGAAAGTGCATCGGCAACTTGATTGTGCTTACCAGCTATGTGAGCAATATGGAAATTAAATTGCAAAAGAAAATTTGCCCACCTCATTTGTTTGTCGGAAAGCTTGGTTTGCGTCATGAAATACTTGAGACTTTGGTGGTCAGTTCGTAGGATAAATGGAGTCCCCAATAGATAGTGCTTCCATGTGTCTAGGGCATGTAGAACAGCTAAAATCTCTTTCTCATAAATGCCCAAGACTCGCTCATCACTATTGAGCCTTCGGCTCTCATATGCTATGGCATGCCCTTCTTGAAGCAAAACCGCTCCAAGGCAATCACACACGCATCACATTGGACCTCAAATGGCTTTGAGAGATCCGGAAGCACGAGGACTGGTTGGGAAGTAAGCTCCTCTTTGAGTTTTTCAAAAGCATTTTGCTCCTTAGCAGTCCATACAAACTTAACGTTCTTCTTTGTTAAGTCGTGTAGTGGTCCTGCTACTTGAGAGAATTTTGCTATGAAGCGTCTATAGTATGCACACATACCAATAAAGCTTCTTAGCTCATGTAGATTCCTTGGGTTAGGCCATGATTTTATTACCTCTAACTTTGATGGATCCATACGAATACCATCGTGAGAGATAATATGACCTAGATATTGAATCTCTTGAAGGAAGAATTCACTTTTCTTTTGGTTGAGAAAAATTTTGTTCTCCCTCAAGGCTTGAAAAATCACTTGGAGATGTTGCTTATGTTCCTCCAAAGACTTGGAGTAGATGATGATATCATCAAAGAACACTCCAGTGAATTTACGATATGGTCTAAAAATTTTCTCCATGAGATGATTGAAAGTAGCTGGTGCATTAGTCAAGCCAAAAGGCATGACTAGATATTCATAACGACCAAATGTTGTGCGAAACGCGGTCTTTAGGATATCTTCATCCACTATCCTTATTTGATGATAGCCACTCTTAAGGTCAATCCTACTGAAGTAGGTAGAGCCTTGTAGCTTATCAAACAGATCTTCTACCCGAGGCACGGTGTGAGCGGGATGAAAACACACAAAGTGCCTCTATAACGACCCGACACACACTCTTGGAAGGGTATACACACACACTATGGGGCACCACTCGGCTTACACAACACACCTGGCCGAGACAGGGAACACACCTCTGGAGTGAGAGGAGAGAGACTATTCACTTGCCCACTCCACATAGACACACACACACACACACACACACCCAGAAAACTCAGCTCAAAAGAGGAGAATTTGTGATGTTTAGATACAATTGAGCTTGGGCCAACACCAATAGGGCAAATAGCTCACACAATATGGGTAAAAGATACCAGATACAATCAGAAACTGGAGCGGAAACTTCGCTCATAGGAGAAACTTACACAGAAAAACAGCAGGAAATGAGTGAGGAATTTGGCAAAATGGATAGCACCATTGCGTCCAGAACGGCCCAAAACCCTAGTCTACAATGTCAAAGTGCTCAAATCCGACCTCGGATGAGCAGTTTACGGCCAAAACAGGCTCCAAAATGAGCAAAACCACACCTGCGGCTGTTCCTCCTCTCTTCTCCACGTTTTTTCTGGTCTTCTCTCTGTTTTTTCAGTTCCCACACTTAGATTTATTACTTGGGCACCCTTGGCCTTTTAGATGACCTCAAACGGACCCCGAACAGGCCAAAAACTGACCTCACAGTGCATAGTTGTCACCTTTCTGCATCATCCGCGCACCTGGCACTCATTTCTTTTCAATAATGCATCCCGCAACCACGTGAAGTGGCCCCAAAAAGTGGTCCTAATGATGACCTTTTTGCATAACTCTCACAAGCAAACACCCACGTTGTGTCCGTCCTCATCCGCGTGCAAATATTGACCCCGTTCGCCCTCCTGACGCCACTAGATGCCATCTGACGCACCTGCTGACCTCACGTCGTCGGCCCGCGGATAGCTTCCTCGAGAATTTTTACGCACTACCAATTCCTCTTTATTGTAGAAAAAACACAGTGGTACTGGTAATAGTGAAAATCGATGCACTATGTACACCCTGTTCTACATGTACACATGTGGGCCCCACATAACCACCTGGCTGAGGAAAATGGGCAATCCTTTATTTGATGCACCATGCCTGTATATGTACATATGCGCAATCCCTTGCTCCAAAAAACTCCTGGCAACGGGAAATCTGTTTTTGATAGTGATATGGTTTAGTGCTCGATAGTCCACACACATACTGTATGTACCATCTTTCTTTTGCACTAAAAGGACTGGAGAACAAAAGGGAGAGGAACTAGGCCTCACCATCCCTTTGTCTACCAATTCCTGTACTTGCCTCATAATCTCCTCTTGTTGAGCTTGTGAGACTCGATAAGGAGGTTTGTTAGGTGGTGAGCTTCTTGGAAGGAGGTCAATACGATGGGCATCATCCCCTCGTTTTGGAGGTAGGTCCATAGGGATATCATCGATGAACACATCTTGGAATCCTTTTAGAAAAGTAGACAAGTCTAACTCTTCTTGATTCCTATCATTTTCATTTGATAAAACATTATTAGCTTTCTTAGAGACTCTTTGACATAAATCATGTACGCAGAAACTGCGCTCTTCATTGATTTATCAAAAGAAAGAGGATTTACAAGTGGAATAGTGCGACCACGCTCACTAGCATCTATATACATGTTCTTTCCCCTGTAGGTGAAGTAAATTCTCCTTTCAAGGAACTTCATGTTGGCAGCCATGCGATCAAACCATGGTGCCCCTAGGATAACATACTGATGTTGGAGAGGAGAGATGAAGAAGTCTTCTTTGTCGACATAGCTTTGGACATGAAGCCTCAACTTCCCAATCAAGGGAGTAACAGAGGCTTGTTGTCCCTTGAAAGCTGCATCGGCTGTTACTATAGCTCCCATCTCAAAAGCTTGAATGCCCAACTTGGTGGCCAACTCTATTGATATGAAGTTGAGATTAGAGCCTGGGTCAAACAAGATGAAGGCATCATGCTCTCTTACCTTTCCCCATGCATAGGAAAGTGATGATCCTTTGCAATGACCATCCTCTTTTGGAGCTTCGATGGTGGAAGCCCTAGGAGTCTCATTGCGAGTATTCTTCTTGGGGCAAGAACGATAGCCATGTCCTTGCTCTCCACACTTGAAACACTTATGGTCCTTGCGAAAAGCTTCAAGCTCTTCAGGAGAGAGTTTGTTTTTACCTTTGTAAACTCCCTTCTCCTTGGACCGATTGTTGTTGTTGTTGTTGGAAGTAACTTCGGAATTATTTTGAGCATTGGATTTCCCCTTTGCATCATTTTTATCTTTGTTTTCCATGGGCTTGACATTACGTCTAGCCCCTTGATGGAAATTGATGCGTGAAGCAACCATGGTGTGGTGGATTACTTCCGTAATAGTACCGGGCCGTTGAGAGTTGATGTATTCGGCCATCTCTTCAGGTAATCCCGCATAGAATTGCTATCTTTGTTCGGCAAAGTCTATCTTTTGAAAGACAGTAGCTTTGAGATGTAAATCCCAAAACTTGTCTACATACTTGTTGATAGACTCATGAGAGAGAAGCTTCAAGCCGCGCCATTCGGTAAGAACTTTATCTTTAGTATCACTTGGAAGAAATTGCTTCATGATGGAAACTCGTAGAGTTTTCCATGTCTTTGGGGCTTCTCCATTGCCACGAAGGCTAGCCCACCATTGACAAGCTGATTTTTGGAAGTGCATAGCTACATGGTGTAGCTTGGAGGACTCTGTGAAGCCCTCGTCCCCAAAGGCCGCATCAAAATCCTGGATGAAGTCCAACACTTTGTCGGTAGCACCAAAGGTGCCATCATA
Source organism: Adiantum capillus-veneris (assembly GCF_014529385.1). Lineage (NCBI taxonomy): Eukaryota > Viridiplantae > Streptophyta > Polypodiopsida > Polypodiales > Pteridaceae > Adiantum > Adiantum capillus-veneris. Next base: position 122,307 of record NW_028221685.1, read on the forward strand.
GGTGAGAAAAGAGATACTCTTTCCTCCCTCCTTGAACTTCTTTAGCTTTTGTGACCTTCGCCATGCAGGAAATGATTTGCGATGTCCTCCCCTCTTGTATTCTCTAGGAGAATAGCCATAACTTTCATCGGAAGAGGAGGAAGGTGAAGAAGAAGGAGAAGAGGGTGACCTCTTCTTAGCCCTTTTCTTCCTTTGTTTCCTCTCTTTCCTTTCAGAGTGATGAGGAGAAGAACTATAGGTTTCTCTTTTCCTCTTGGGAGGAGTAGGTGATCGTTTAGACCGCCGTATTCGTGGAGCCACATCTTCAGAAGAACTTAGACTGTCATTGCTTTCTTTCTCTTTGGATTCCTCCTCTCGAATGGGAGAGAGTCTTCTTTTGGGGGTCTCTTCAAGAGGCCTCCTAAGCTCTCTCTCCTCTGGGAGAGGAAGGGAAATTTCATAAGCACGAAGTTGTTGAGTAACTTCGGCTTGCAAAACAGGGTTGCCCATAGCTTGTTGCAACCTAGTGACGAGAAAATTCACAAACATGGGAGCATCATCATTAGCACCTTCATGTGCAAAATCAAAGCTATCAATGTTCATTCTACTCTCTTGATTATTTTCAGCCATGTTAACAAAATTTATGTTTATACTTAGTGTATGCTTTGGCAATACAAAACCTTAGTTGCCACTCCTCTTAGCCTTTGAAAATCGGCTCTTAAGTATCTACACCCACGGCTCAAAGTGGTTAATTATAGAGAGTAGAGGAGTAGGTCTAACATAGCAGAGTTGCCAAGGGTTAGCTCCTTTCGGACTTCTTATGGCTCAATAATGGTAAAGCCATAGGCAAGTCTAGAAAGACTCCATTATTAAGTCCAAAGCTCACCAGGTGTGCACCATCCCCCACATAGTGGGCTCAACAAAACCAATAATAGATCCCAATTCCACTTACCCTATTATAATTAACAACATCAACCATTTATAGGCTACTTAAGGACCTCTCTTCTTAAGCAAGAAAAGAGAAACCAAATACTCTCATACCAATGTAATAGAATTTGCCTATTCAATTTGAGAGTAGCGGAATTTAATGATAGTACTATCAAGAAATGATTTTGTGATCATAGAGGGTAGACATAATTGAAGATAGCAACATAATTATAGCAATTAGTTAACTTGGCATAGACAATACTTTTGCAAGAGAGATAATTTAGAAAACATGACAACAGTTGAGGACCAGATTTATGTGGAGCCGGTCCCCCCTCCAATAGGCATTTGTATTATGATTTCTCCCATAAAGAGAGACTTGTTACAATACATTCTTTGTGTTCCTTGTGACCTAGGTGAAGCAATGAAGATGGAAAGCTTCATGCATCACTATCATAACATAACCTAAACTTGAAGAAAGCTTTAACTATACCAAGCCTCAGTCCCAAGACCTCAAACACCTTCGAAGGTGGCGAGAGCTAGCAGGGAATGAGGGTGGGGAAGAGGAAGAAGAAACATTTCGTAGGAGAAAGAATTAGTTCCTCACTTATCATACTCTTGTTGCTAGCATGCATACATAATAGCATAGTAATGAAGAAGAAGGAGATGGCAAGCTTAAGCATTGAAGCATGGCTCTTGGTTGGATTTGCACTCCATAGCCAAGAGTGTTGGTGTAGGCTCTCAACCTTTACTTGCTTGGAGAGGGAGCTCTTCCACTTTGCATAGCACACCATGAGAGTGCTTGTGAGTGTGTGTGGGTGAGTATACCCCCTAATCACCCCCCTAGCTTGCTTGGGTCGACCCCCCCTTGTAGCTCATGCTTGAAGCTCATTGGACCCCTCCAGACCTAGCCAATCACAAGCAGAAGCCATTACAAGCAACAGGGATAGCCTTGGGACAAGTGTCCCCCTTTCCCCTTTGAGAGAGAGGACTTGATAAATGCAAAAACAATTAGATAATTCAAGTAATTTATCATTGGACCCCTTTGAAGCCTAGCCAATAGGCTTCAAGCAACACATGAAGGTAGCATGGGTAGGGACCTGACATGTGTCCTTGCTGCCTCTTCAAGGCTAGGCTTCCCTTGTGAGTGTGAGTGTGTGTTCTCTCTCTAATCCCTAGGAAAAGGGCTCGCCCCCCCTCTTGTAGGGATGCTTTTGACTTTAGGAGCTCAAGCACCTTAGTCATCAAGCATGACAAAGCACTTGGACTAGGGGGTATTCCCACAAGCATCTCAGGCAAGCATGTCAAGGCACCTCAAGCACCTTAATCAAGCGGCAAGTCAAGCACCTCAAGCATGGAGTAATTCAAGCACCTCAAGCACCTTAATCAAGCACCTCAAGCAGGACAAACACCTCAAGCACGACAAGCACCTCAAGCAGGTCAAGCACCTCGAGCTTGGGCCGGGTTCCCACCTCAAGCTCAGCCCTAGCTTACCTAAGGTCAAAGGACTTTTACACACATTATTGGAGGTCTTCAATGAAGCTAACCCTAAGGTCTTATGCTCCATTGGTTAGCCTTGCTCTTGATAGACCATCTCCCATTTGGGCCCCTTTACTATTGGCCCCGTGTAGAGATATATCTATAAGCACATATCTATATCTTAACACTTGTTCCCGTTTATTCTCCCACATTAAGTGATCAATTTAATATGAGAAAATCATTTGGGTTGGTTAGATAGTAGATTTTATGACAGATTTCTACACAAACAAACCTTGCAACAAATGTGGTAGGAAGGGACACCCTCCTTCTCGGTGCTACTCAAGTGGAGGCAGTAGCAGTGGAGAAAGCAGCAACAGTAGAAGCAAGAGCAGAAGCAACGAAGGCAAGAGACCTGACAGAGGATCATCTCACATAGTAGAAGACAAAAAGGACGAAGACGAAGGTAGCGTTTGGGAAGACCCATTTTGAAGATGCAAACTCTCTACTTGTAGGGGAGGACTTTTTCCTGTGTGGATATCAGCTTATCATCCTGTTTGCACATCACCATCCTTTGTGGATTGTTCTTGTGTGTATTTTACCATCCTGTGTGGATATCACCATTCTTTGTGGACTTTATTTTCTTGTGTGGATATCACCATCCTATGTGGATTTTGTTAGCCTGTGTGGATCATGCATCTTCAGTATCTTGTCTTAGTCCAAACCTCAAGGGGAGGATTGTAAAGTGTTAGCTTTTTCCTAAGGTGTGAGTCAAGGAGAGGAGAGTGGATTTATCCCACATACTGTGGAGCAAGTCAGTAGAGCTACTTAAAGCTCATTTCTTGAATCAATAAAAAACAACTCATTTTTCACTACATGCTTGTCTATGGTGAGCTTGTGTTAAGCTAAGTCAATACTCAAGATTGTGTTTATGAGTCCAAGCTAATCTATCTTGGAACCTAATTCACTTGAGTGATAACCTTGCTTACACACACTCACACACTTGCACCATGTTTCTCTTTCATCCACCATAGCTAGCACGATCCCAAACCCTAACAGCAAGGAGGACTTCATGATAAATGTTTTGTTTTTAAGATGTCCACGAAAGGTCCTGGTTCAGGAGTTGATTTAATAAGACGCATGGATCGTTCTAGTCAAGGAGACCTGCATAATGCTTGGGTCCATTTTGACTATACGCATCGTGTTGAAGGATGGTCAACCATGTCATGCTCAGTTTATGACCCAAGGTGATAAATTTCTAGATGTATATAAAAGTGATAATTTAATCATTGACTATACGTCTTACCATGAATACTTTTTGCCTCAGCATGAAGAGCTTGATGGTTATTGCAATATGTGAGACCAAGGAGGAAGATACAGAGTCACAAATATTATTTTGGAAAAGTCTCAATTCTGTTATGGTTGAGAGTGGATATTCAATTGCAAATTTCACTAGGTTTATGGTAGATGAGGGAGGTGCCAATTGGAATGCTATTCGAGCAGTCTACAATGGAGGAGCAGACAATGTAATGGAGGGTCGTGAAAGATCATGCTTGTTCCATTGGGAGCAAAGTCTCCAAAAGAAAACAAGAGAACTCATTCCAAATGAAAAACAAATGGAGCATATTTCTTTGTGTGAAAAATGGCAAACAAGGAACACTTTGTTGGAAGCGCAAATCCGAGCTAGGTCAATAAAGAGATGGTGGTATGAGAATGGTGTTCCAAAAGAGAATCTGGTGCCTTTGAAAAATTGGTCTCATGGTGGGAAGATAGAATCTCACATTGGGGGGCCATTTCCATAAATGTGAGTTTTTTTTTTTGGTATAAATCTCACAATTATGTAGTAAATATTGTGAGCTAATGTTGTGAACTAATGTTGTGAACTAATGTTTCTAATCTTTCAGGATGACTTGAGCCCATGGGATCATGCTGATGTCCCTACTACAAACTTATCAGAGAGTATACATGCAAGTTGGCTTTCTGGAGAGGGAGGGAAAAAAAAGATCACATTGTATGATGCTTGTGTTACAGATGTCATCAACTCCTATCTTCAATGTGCAAAGCAGTTGGGATACTTGACTGGACGATACATAGGTACTGGACCAGACATACACTCTCTCTTGAATAGAGCACAATCAAGGTTGACTCCAACCCTGGCTACAGTGACTCGTGTGCTACATGGAATGAATGATAATGAAACTAATTTCCAAGATCCAATTTTACATGGTGACAAAGAATCGGTGCAAAGAAAGAAGAGGTCAAACCTTGGCAATAGCTCACATCGACCAGGGTATATCATGGAGTCACGAGATCGCTGCCAACGCGGACGACCATGCAAAGTTAACTTCACAAATATGAACAATGTGACTGTGGATAACTCAGCTAGATTGCAGGAAACTTTTGTCAAAGAAGAAGGACCAACTTACAATGAAAGTACAAAATATCATAGCATTGGTAATAAAGATGGTGATGGTGGTGGTGTGGACAGTGCAGCTCAAATTTTGGAAGAGGATATACACAGGTCAATGTGGGCCCTTAGTGTAAAGAATGAGGATGCAAGAGAGATGCACAAGACAAGCACAAAGCACACAGAGATGGAAAGCTTCTTCTTCTTCTCACAGAAAAGAGAGTGCAAAATGACTAAGTGCTAAAACTGAAAAGTAGCACATATGTACATGCGGTCACTAAGTGTGAACTCGCTAGAAGCGTACTAGGCTGGCACTATAAGTGTAGTCCAGCTGTAGAATCACTGGCAAAGATCCTCCGTGTCGGTCACCTAACGCGCCAGTGAGTAAATGTCGTAAGCGGCCAAGACCCGTAGTGGATGCCAGCTCAAGATGTAGAGCTCGACACCTCAACACTCCCCCTCGAGCTCTGCATGTCACAGAGTCCAAGCATAGTCCGGAAATGTCAAATATTCTCAGCTACGAGGGCCTTGGTAAAGATATCCATTATCTGCTCCTCTGTGCTGACGTAGACCACGTCGATGTCGCCCACCAACACTCGCTCTCGAACGTAGTGGTAATGGACCTCTATGTGCTTGGTCCTGGTATGGAACACTGGGTTCCTAGCCAACTGCATGCTGCTGAGGTTGTCACAATGGATGAAAATCTTCTGGTCCACCTACACTCCCAAGTCCTCAAGTAATGTGCATAGCCAAGCTACCTCGCACGCCGCAACTGCTGCACCTTTGTACTCGGCCTTTGTTCTCGATAAAGCAACCGTAGGCTGCTTTTTGCAACTCCAAGTAACAACAACACTCTCAAAAGAGAACATGAAGCCACTCGTAGATATCCTATCAACAATGCTACCTGCCCAATCTGCATCTGTATACCCATACAATGCTAATGGCGCATTTGCTGCATAGAAAAATGCGTAGTCAAGAGTCCCTTGCACATACCGAAGTGTGCGTCGTACTCCATCCAAATGTGGCTTCCTCGGAAGCTGCATGAACTGACCCTCCAAGCCTACTGTGTATCTCAAGTTTGGCCTCGTGATAGTCAAGTAGATTAGACTACCCACAATCTTCCTGTACATATTGACATCCTCAACAACATCACCCTTCTCTGCACTCAGCTTTGCATTCACATCCAAGGGAATAGAAATTGTCTTACAATCATCCATACCATACTTTGACAACATGTCCAAGGCATATTGTCTCTGTGACAGCCATACACCCTTTGGAGTCCTGATCACCTCAATGCCAAGAAAGTAGCGCAACTCGCCCAAATCTTTCATTTCAAACTCCTATTTGAGAAGACCCTTCACATGGTCAATCTCCATAGCATTGTCACCCACAATAATAAGGTCATCTACATATATGGTAATGACCACAATCCCCACATCACTCTTACGTACATACAGTGAATGATCAGCATGAGCTCTCCTAAACCCAATACTGACAAGATACTTGGCAATCCTATCATACCATGCTCTAGATCCCTGCTTCAAACCATACAAAGCTTTGAGAAGTCTGCATACATAATCTGGGTAACCTGGATCGACATAACCAGGTGGCTGATCCATATACACTTCCTCTTGTAACTCACCATTCAAGAAGGCATTCTTTACATCCATTTGATGCATAATCCATCCTCTAGATGCAGCCACTGCTATGACAGCTCTCACAGTCGTCATCTTTGCCACTGGAGCAAAGGTATCCTCATAGTCTATGCCATACGTCTGTGCATAACCCTTTGCGACCAGCCTTGCCTTGTGACGCTCAATGTTACCATCAGCCTTATGCTTGGTTTTATACACCCATTTACAGCCAATAGCTTTCTTGCCACTTGGCAATGGCACCAACTCCCATGTGTCGTTTGCTTCCAATGCAGCCATCTCTTCATTCATTGCATCATCCCAATGCACATTTCCAACTGCATCCTCAAAACATGTGGGCTCCACATCCTGTATCACCTTAGCCATGTAGGCTTGGTGATGTGCTAGATACCCATCATAAGTCAATTTCTGAATTGGATTTATGACTTTGTTAGATCTGCGTGGTCCTAGGTCACTTCTTTTCCCTCTAGCATCTTCTTGTACTTTCCTTACACCAGGTGTCCTGACAGTCGGAATTCCAAATTCCTCATCAAGACTTTGTTCAGAACCATCTGAATCCATGTCTACATGTGAAAACCCTGATGATGCATCAGCCATAAAGGGAGGTTCATCAACCTTTTCCTTTCCTTTTCATGATACATTCCCTGTACCTGCTGGTGGAGTAACCTGTGTACGTAGTCTACCATTCCATGGCTTCTTGACACAGCCACGAGAAGAGGACTCTTGTGGTCCACTCAAAACCTGTGACTGTGGCCTCACATTTTGTACAACCACATCATCTTTTACATCAGCCCCAATAGTGCCATGTGAATTACTCTACCAGCTGCTCATCTCATCAAAGACTACATCTCTGCTCACTCGTAATTCTCGTGTAGTAGGATTGTAGCACCTGTACCCCTTTTTCTTAAGAGAAGATCCCACAAGAATACATTTCTCTGCTTTAGGATCCAATTTCCTACGCAACTCATCTGGTACATGCACGTAAGCTATGCAGCCAAACACTTTCAAGTGTGCCAAATCAGACTTTGTACCTGTAAACTTTTCCTCAGGTGTTACATCATGCACCACAGCTATAGGTGTCTTGTTCATAATGTACACAACTGTATTTACAGCTTCAGCCCAGAAATGATGAGGCATGTTCTTCTCATTCATCAATGCACGTGCAACCTCTGCAATGTGCCAGTTTTTCCTTTCTGACCCCATTCTGTTGTGGAGTATATCTGCATGTAAACTGCCTGCGTATACCATGCATTCGTAGAAAATCTGAAAAATCGTTGGAGAAGTACTCTCCCCCTCCATCTGACCTCAATGTCTTGATTTGCATATCTGTCTCCTTCTCAATCATGACTTTGAAGTCCTGAAAGTGACCAAAGACTTCACTTTTGTTACGCATGAAGTAGACCCATACTTTCCTTGTATGGTCATCAATGAAAGAGACATAATACCTGAAACCATGTATACTTGTAGTATCGGTTGGACCCCAAACATGTGTGTGCACCACCTCAAGTGGCTTTTTACATACATTGGGCTCATGTGGAAATGAGCCCTTTGACTATTTTCCAAATTGGCATGCTACACACACTTTATGCATACCATCCACCTTGAATTTGGGCAAACCTTTTACAATCTGTTTTGATTGCATGCTGCGCAATCTCTGCTCATTGACATGGCCAATGCGTTTGTGCAAAATGTCAACATCAGCCACAACACCTGTGCCCTGTGCAAATAATGTAGCTTTTACCTCAGGCATGTCTACATTCACCGTAAATATTCTACCCACACATTTTCCCTCTGTGATCAGATTACATCCATTCTGGAAATCTTCTACATAATAGCCATTCGGATTGAAGCGAACCTGCAAACCCTGCTCAACCATTTGTCCAACAAAAACAAGATTCTTTCTAATGTTTGGGTCATGAAGTACATCTGCTAAGTACTTTGATTTCCCACTCTTTGTAATTAAAGGTATGTCCCCTACATGAGCAATGGGGTGAGCTGTGTCATCTCCTGTCTGCACATAGCCTGACACATCCGGTTTGCGCATATCATTAAACCACTCTCCACGAGACGTCATGTGATTAGAGGCACCTGAATCCACATACCAAACATCATCTTGGGTGGAATTCTCTGCAGTCATTGTATTAATTACATGCTGCATAACAAACATGCGCTCGTTTTTGCTATCATCTGCATCTCTGCTAGTAGATGCATAGTTGCCCTGTTCTCTCTTTCCACTTGCTTTTCCCTTTGGACAGTCACGTGACATGTGACCTCTTTCACCACAAGTCCAACATTCTCTGCTATCTGCAGTATGTTGCTGCCCGCTTGATCCCGCACCACGACCTCTTTGACTCCCCCTTCCTTGAGACTTGTTTCCCTTGCCACCTGTATTGTTTTGATTTGATTGACCTTCTCGAAATTGGCCTCTGCAACCACTTGGGCCTCGACCACGACCTCTACCTCTACCTCTGTTGGAGTTAGAATAGAAGGCCTGTTCAGAATTATTTCTGCCATGAGAAGAATATGTGTCAAGGTTCTTCTCCTCAAGAATAAGCATAGAAATAAAATCTTGGAACACGGGGATGTCGTCTCTTGTATTCATGGAAGACCTCAAATGTAAATACTCATCTCCTACGCCATCCAAGCATGCACAGAAAATGTCATCGTCTTCCACTGAGAATTTAATAGATCCAAGAGCCTCAATGATACTCTTGATCTTCAAAGCATAATCATTGATGGAGAGGTTGTTCCTCTTAACCTGATTTAGCTCCGACTTTAGTCGAAGCTTCCTGGCCTTGGTGTTCACCTCGAACACTCTGCCTAAGTTTTTCCATGCAATGGCGGGGGTTTCAACATCCTGTAGATAGCCCATCATGCCATGTGTGATGCTCATAGAAAGCCAATACATCACTTTGCTCTGGCCTTGTTGCCAGTCCCTCAAAGCTTTCCTTTGTTCTGCTGTAGCATTTGCCTCGGGAATCTCTGGTTCCTTTTCATTGTCTCCTTCTACATAGTCCCAATAACCTTTTCCTTTTAGGAAATTTGTTATTCTGAACTTCCATGCATGGTAGTTATTTTTCTCAAGCTTCTCAGTGACAATCTGACTGAAACCGTTAGACATCTTGAAGCACTAAGACAAAATAGCTGCAATCTGCAAAAACCTGCAAATCTGCTATCGTGGTACCTGTAACGCTTTCTACACTCAACGAGTGTCCACAATCAAGCGTACATACAACCAATGTACTTGTACAGTAAATCTCTGTGTACAAAGGGATTGTGATGCTCTTGCTCTCTTAGCCTCCCTTGCCTGCACGAGGCTCTGATACCATGTAAAGAATGAGGATGCAAGAGAGATACACAAGACAAGCACAAAGCACACAGAGATGGAAAGCTTCTTCTTATTCTCACAGAAAAGAGAGTGCAAAATGACTAAGTGCTAAAACTGAAAAGTAGCACAAATGTACATGCGGTCACTAAGTGTGAACTCGCTAGAAGCGTACTAGGCTGGCACTATAAGTGTAGTCCAGCTGTAGAATCACTAGCAAAGATCCTCCGTGTCGGTCACCTGACGCGCCAGTGAGTAAATGTCGTAAGCGGCCAAGACCTGTAGTGGATGCCAGCTCAAGATGTAGAGCTCGACATCTCAACACTTAGGCGCATGCCAATTCATTGTCGTAGAAAATGCTTTGGAAGAGAAAAAGGAAAAAAATGTATGAATGTAATTGAGAGTCGAAGTCCTGGGTTGGTCGCACCATCATTTTGGTTAGAGCGCACATACGATGGAAAAACATTTGCTCAATGGATGTGGTTTTGTAACCACAATGTTGAACACACTTGGAATGTTGACATACAAGTCAATCACAAGCCAGATACACCTACAACATGGTCAATTCAACTTGGTACCATGATTTCAAAGGAGGAGTATGCAGGCCTTTCAAAGGCAGTTTTTCAACTACGGTGTGTAATAGTGGCAAGAGAGGGTGAATGTATAACCACTCCTTCATCATGTAAGAGGAGTAAAAAATGGAGGCATGGAATCTCAAAAGAAGCTGAAAAGCGCTTGGCTGCAGCAGCTGAGAGTCTAAGTGCAACATTGATAGAGGAAAAAGAAATGGTGGCACACAATCATGTGGTTTTTCGTCTTCTTACTACCGAATGCTATGATGTCCATATACGAGAAGATCCTACATGCACTTGTTTAGATTTTCAAAAGAGGGAGAAAGATAAGAAGGCATTTCTAGCTTGTAAGCATATTTACTATGTTTATATATACGTCTTGGGTTTGGAGTGCCATCAATATATGGAAATGCATCAACCACTGCTCTCTAAGCAAGATTTAGCCTTTATAATTGCTCAACCTCGTCTTCTAAGTCCAGTTTCAAGATAGTGAATAGCTATGCGGTCTCAAATAGATTCTCAAAGTTATCCCATCGAAAAGTATTTTGGCAACTTGGATTCCCCTACTAATTACCAAACTGCATTGTAAATTCTATTTTTTTGTAACTTTTTGGTGAAACCCATTATGGTATCCGATGAAATTTTAACAAGAAAGATTTTTTGGAGCTCTATCTTTCTAGGAGAAATGAAGTATTAAATTAAGGTACCGTGTCCACATTGGCAGGTCCATGTGTTGGGCACATGGTTTAGTAGTGGTTTATTTCACTACAAAGTGTTTTGGCATTTTAGTTGTCTCTACTAATTATCGGATCACATTTATAAAGCATGTTTTATTCTTATTACTAATTAAAATAATTTTAATAAATGTATTGAAGGATTCTTTGTATTTGTGGGCTTACTAGCAACAACGGTTCTATCTTGAACCATTAATGTTGGGTATTATATCCATATTTTGTGGTTAGTGTTTTTCAAAATAGCTTACACTAAGTGGTGAAAAGCTCATTATATATGATGAAATATGCAAAAGCTCTAACTAGGAATTATAAGGCTCGAAATCACAAGCTCGCAACTTTATAACTCCCAATGAGAATGACATCCCAATTGAGAAGGCACCAAAGGTGGAGTGCGTTCTTGTTGATTTTCAACCCCGTGAGACAGTGGAGTTTCTATTGGTTTTGGGAATGATCAATAGGTAAGCCCAACTGTTTTTTTGCGAATGTAAATGCATCTTATTTTTTTGACAATGTAAATTACAATCGAGTGTTAAACACGGCCACAAGGGTTTCAGTGCCTCACACTACTGCTCATGATATTTTCATGATGAGAAAGCTAGGTTGGTGGAACCTACTTCACTTTTGCAGAAATTTCTCAAAAGAGCGCGTTTGGCAGCAGAAAGAGCTTTGAATTTTAGGGGTCCAAACAAATCAAAGTGGCTAAAATTGCCAATTGTTGTCCTTGTGCAACTCATTTGGAAGGTAAGCTTGAAACCAATTCCAAATGAGAATATGCTTTGATTGCGAAATCTTATTATGTGTATCTCGATTGAGTCCTTGGCAAATGATAAGAAGAGTTCAATGCTATGTATAGTAGTAAAACGAAAGGGCTGCCATCGAAAGGGATTTTTGACTTCGAGTTGGCACGTGACGCATACGAGGAAAGCATCAGTCTAGCGCTATCTCAAACAGAGCAATATTTCACGTGCAAAGGGCTTGAGATAACCACCATTGCAAATCCAGAGAATGGCAAAGATTTTTTCTACAAATGTATATCATTTATAGGTTGGGGCGAGAAGACCACCAAAATGACACCCTCGACAGTGGCAGAGGTTGCGCGTGCACGCATTAGTTCAAAAGAGTAAGTAAATGTCATTTAAATCATTCGATATATTTCTCTTTTTATTATGTACCAATGAAAAATAAGTCTCACTTTTCCTTTGCTAGGAAGTGCGCTTGATTGATTTGCTCCAAGGTGGTGATGCATCCTTGAAGGATAATGGCATAGGGTTGACGAAGAAGGCCTCGATCCAGTGGCTTCGATATCACGTGTATTGGTGGCAATTTGAAAGGTTAGATTTAGTGATTATGTGCACCACCTAGCAATTTGTTGATAATCTAACTTGTGACTTATTATTTGGTGCAGGAGAGTGCTTGAGATGGTCGAGAAAATGGAGGGCGAGAATCATAATGTTGCTACCCAACACGAGAAGGCTGAAGATAGGCATGGTTTCACACTTGCACACACATTATTGCCATACAGATGGAAGCACTTTGACAAGACCTTCAAGAAGTGGAGTGCTCAGATCAAGTCCACAGAGGATCCCGAAGAGAAACCCCACTTTGCTTGCACGGCATGACGCTTGTTGTACAAGTTTGACATCTTTAATTGACAAATTAAGAATGTAGTGGGATACACTAATCTTGTTCTCAGTGGCTCAAAACATTGTGGTCTGTCTTGTAGATGGTGGAGAGACGCTCTTGTCTTCCCCATTCCTGAGCACCCCAGTGCTGCATGGTGCATGTCGAAGAGAGGGCAGACGGGCTTATATCCTGACGAGTGGATAGACAACTTGCATCCAAAGGGAGCGTGGCTCAAGTATCCTTGGTGGCTGGACTACCCAAACAAGGTGTACCCACTCAAAGAGGAATCATTATACATAGGTATCATACTATATAGTTTTTACCTTTGCCATGCAGCAATACAACATGGACTCAATAACTGTTCTTTTTTAATTAATAGCAGAGCATACTGTGTCATGGAAGAAAGCCGTTGTGATAGAGGATGCTCTATCTCCAAACACATCAAAGAAACATGACTCAAAGAAAGACCCGCAAGCACCATTGGCTGACCGGTAACGTGGGAAGAGAAGGAAGAGGGTTGTTGTTTCCAGTGATAGTAAGAGCGAGCATGTGGTTGAGGAGTATTTTGTAGAAGTCAACGATAGTGCTCATAGCCTTGGTGCTATGAGCCACAGTGTACCGACACTTTCCTTCAGTCCAAGACCACTAGGGGGCATCAAGGAGTCCCCTCCATGTTCACCATCACATGGCAGGGCTGTAGAGGACCTATCAGACATGGCCAGAGTTGTGGGAGAAAACCCTCCAGGTATGTGAAAAAGGTTAGTGTTGTGTTGTTCTCTTTAGCATTGCTTGAAAGATATATTTGATCTTATGTTGGTACATATAGATATGCATGTAGATCCATGCCACCTTGCACTACATGCTAGTGTCAAGTGCTTGGAAAAAGCTATTCCAAATGTGTTGTGCAATGACAGGTAAGCCAGGCTAATTTACAATCAAAGTTATGTCCATAAATTTAGTGCTAACAAAGATTGCATGCAGTTCTATGCAGTCACTGCGTAGATTCTTGTGCTCTCTATCACAAACAGGCCAGATGAACCCCAGCTTGAGATTGGGTGGCATACATTTGATGTACATGCTTCCCTTAGACACTAGGCCACATGCAGCTAGCACGGGCGGGGTTCCTTTATGGAACCAATGGGATAGTGAGCTTGTGGATGCTGCATTCCTTCTGGCAGCCGAGTTTCTTTTGGTTGATGGCATGGTTGTGGCGACATGTCGTGTAAAACATCTGTCCATTGTCACTTCGAAGGCAGAGGGATCTCGTTTCCAGTTGTTGAGGATATTGTACATACGGCTGTCAGAGTCCAGTTGCACGACTGTTCAGGACTATGTAGAAGGGGTATGTTATTTTTTGTTTTGATATTGAATAGTAACTTTGATGTTTTCATTTCAAAATAACCACATTTTACTGTTATTTGTAGGTTGATACTTTGTTGCTGGTCCTTTTTTCACCCCCTAGAACCGGTGGGTGTCGGCTTCCAAGGTATGATCAAGCGGATGGAGAGATTGCAGCAAATGTACGTGGCTTCTCTGCAAATGAGGACATGTTGTGTGAGAAGCTACCAGGTTCAGATTCCACATAGTGGACACTTGATCGTATGGGCAAGCCTTATCATAGAGGTTTTGAGAGGAGTCCAACGTTTGCTAGGTGGTAGAAACTATAAAAATTTTGCTAGGAGTCCATCGTTTGCCAGGTGGAAGTTTTTCTTCATGTTCCTATAGAATTATAGGTATTACAAATCTAAAGATTAATTTTTTTTTGTAAATGGCTACTAGGTAACTTCACAGACATGGGAGATGCTTTGTTGGATTGTTTTGCAAGAGTGGGGACATTGGCAGCACAATGTTTACTACTACGTATGCATTGCATCAGTTGTGAGAAGGATTGGTCAGTTTTCAGTGCTTGTCTAGAGCCAACTCAGTGCCTACCTTCCGATTTAGACTCGACATTGATGTTTCATAGGAGTCAGAGAGCTCAGGTAACTGAGCAGCCGAAGCAAGTGACAAAGCAGCTTCATCCGCTGGAGCCACCTTTCTCGACACCACTCAGCAGTCAGGGTGGGGCAGTAGCAGCTCCGTATCCCACTTTCACGGCCCCAGTTTTGGCACGACGTGCAACCGGACCATCTCCCAGTGCATTCATTGCCTCCACATCTGAGGCCCCACCCGGAGTTGATCCATTGCCTCTTTCACTACCTAAAGCCCCCCCCCCCACATATAGTTTGTACCCTCTGCCATTTGGAGGAGTTCCCCCACCATTTGGTGCACTGCCCCCATTGGCATGACCATTGTTCCCTCCCAAAGCATATGCCCCCCCCCCCCCCCCCCCCCCCCCCCCCCCCCCCCCATATGTATTTATTTTTGATGCAATGGAACACATAGATTTGGGGTTTGATATATGAAATAGACCATAATTGTGTGTAAGGAACTTTTTTTGTCTTATTAATAGTGTATTGAATGCATCCATGGTGTTTTCTGTTTGAATGTAAGTTGTCCATGAACCGACAATCAAATTTTAGTTGAAAAGAGAGAGAGAGAGAGAGAGAGAGAGAGAGAGAGAGAGAGAGAGAGAGAGAGAGAGATTGATAGATTGTCCCTTCTTTTTGGAATCCGCTCGCTGGATTCTTAAAAAGCGCTCGCCAGAAATTTCTCGCCCAAAAATTGCACCCCTGAGGGTCTGCGAGGAAGTAGATTTAGTTAGGATTTGTAGATTAGAGTTGTTGTGGTGGTTGAGTGGGTTGTGAGGTGATAAAAGTGTTCGCTAGTCCGTGTGTGGCATTGAAGCGTTTTTGTACTCATAAATGCAAAACCCCATATGATTCGTAGGAGTAGCTTTACTTAAGTGATCTGATTCTAATCTACAGCTATTCATCGTTGATCTATTTTTTGAAGTGCTTGTTTGCATTTAAAATCACTAAAAAGTTTCCTTTTGAGGTAAAAATGCAATAAAAAGAGTTCGAATGATAATTTTTCATGATTGATTGGTGTTGAGCATATAAAAGAGAATGTGCAAGGGTTCTATGTACAAAAATAGAAACTCTATAAAGTTGGACTTTATACGCGTATAAAGTCTCAAGTGACATCTAGAGGCCAAATCTGACTACACCAGTGTGTTCAAAAGGTATCAATTACCCTAAGAAGACCTTGAGTGGGGAGTTTTGGCATAGATTTGGGAACCAAAAGCCAGAAGCTAGAGTGGTTGTGATTGAAAAATGAAAACACTTGTGTTTGTGAGCACTTTTGAGCTCACAAACACGAGCAAAAACTTGTGTTTGTGAGCACTTTTGAGCTTTAAATTTTGTTGTAAACACATGTACATGTTGCTAATGATAAGGGGAACTTTGAATAGAAATAGATCTGAAATCTGAGACAGTAGAAATTATACACCTATAAAGTCACCAGCACCATCTGGAGACAAAATTTTGAAAATTTGATTGCACCACTGTGTTCAGAAGGGGGGGGTTGACCTCAAGTATACATTGAGACTAGAGTTTTGACCAACTCTTGACACTGAAAAGACAAAAGACGGAGTGTTGAAAATGGGAAAAAGCAAACTTGTGATTCTGAGCACAGTTTTGCATGAAAATTGGTAGAAGTGCTTAAGAACCAATGCTACACACTTGGGCATGCCTGTGATTGAGTTCTGACCAAACATTTATTAGTAGACATCATATGCGTATGAATTCTCAAGGGTGATTTTGGTAGCAATTTTGAACTTTTGACATTATACATATGTTCTGCATGTTCTATTAAGCACACACACCAAATTTCATATCATTTGGGCTTTTCGATTGAAAAATGGGAGGATTTTACTCTTTCAAGGAATTTCCTTGTAAAACTGATGATTTTGAGCAATTTTGACATCCAAAATTTGTTGTGAAGGCGAATTTGTTCGACATACTAAGGGACGCCTCTGGTAGAAACTAAACCAAAATCTGAGCAAAAGACTATATACGCGTATGAAGTCTCAAGGCTAGATCTGATAGTCAAAAGTTACATCTGATTGTACCCTTGTGATCTATAGCATTAAGGAAGCATATAGACCAAATTTCATCAAAATTTGGATCAATTTTGGGCTTGCAAAGACCAAAGGCGCATCTAGGAAAGTGAATGCTTGTATTGGCTATAACTTGCTCAAAAAATTTCCAAATTGACTTCTGAAAATTGCTGTGAGTTGCCAGTGTAGCGAGGACCCGTTGGAGTGAAACTCGCTTCATTTTGACTAGTTAGACTTCATACGCGTATGAAGTCTAAATGGCACTTTTGGAGACGAAACGTGAAATTTGAGCTTATCAGGGTGTTGAGCACAACAAGACAAGCTTCCTCACCAAATTTTGTCAAATTCTGAGCACATAGACATCATACGTGTATGAAGTCTCAAGGCCAAATCTGAAAGTCAAATTTCACTTTTGACCACATAGGAGGTTGGAAAATGATGTTTTAAGCTTGCTTGCAAAATTTCAACTCATTTGGACACATAATTTTTCATTTATATAAACTTTGCAGATACAAGATTGTAAAGGTGAAAAAGTGGTGATTTTGAGCAATTTTGACATCAAAAATTTGTTGTGATCACATATTCTTGTTGTATGCATCTACATTGGGTAGAAACCTAAGAAAATTTTGAGCCAAAAGATTTTATAGCGTATAAAGTCTCACGGGCCAGATCTGGGTCAAATTAGACATTTGAGTATACCTCGATGTCCTAGAGAATATAAGAAGTCCCTAGCCAAAATTTGATTGAATTTGGAGCTCATTTGGGCTTGCAAAAAGCAAAAGACAGAAAACTGCAGATTCAGGCTTGTATTGGTCTTAAATTGCTCAAAAGCTATCCAAATTGAATTCTCAAACTTGCTGAGAGTTGCTTGAGTGATAAGGAATCAATGGAACAAAAGTCACCTTTTCTACCACAAAAGACTTTATATGCATACGAAGTCTCAAGCGTCAAAATAAAGGTCAAATCAGAAACTAGCATACTAGTGGGTAGAGAACATCAAGGAGAGCTGACAGACCAAATTTTTGTCAAAATTTAAGCAAAAAGAGATCATACGCGTATGATGTTTCTAGCCCTATTTTGGAGGTGAAAACTCATAGTGAGCTTCTAGAAGTGTTAAGCACTGTAAGGTAAGCTTGGTGACCAAGTTTCAATAAATTTGGGTCACATTTGGTCAAGATACAATACAACACATCGCGCAGAAATCGGTGTAGGTACCAACGAAATAAAGTTCATTTTAAAACTCAAAAGCGTTGAAATAGGCCTCGGAAGAGACGTCGGTATTGTAGCGTCCGAATGAGCATCGGTATACTTATTAAATACGCGTGGACATAGAGTACAAAATAAGCACCAGTATTTCTATAGTACATTCCAATGGTTCTTTTGAAGTCTATACCGACGCTCATACCATACTCTGTACCGACGACCAAACTTGCAAATTTTTTTTGGGCAGAGAGGGCTGGGAACTAATGTTGCATGTATTGCAACAAAACAAAACATCCCTGTCTGCCCAAAGGAAGAGTGCACAAGCAAAAAACTCCACCTACAAGCTGACGCTAAAGAGCGAGTGTATGGCAATTAACAAAATTATAAGAATAACATAACCTGTTTGCCATACCATAACCTGTTACCATAATTAAAACATGAGTCAAAAATTGTAAAACCATAAACATAACATGTTTGCCATACCATAACCATTACCATAACTTGCTTGTCATACCATAAACATAACAGCCATACCATCATTGCAAAATCATAACCATAACCATAACCATCACATGATTGCTATACTATCATAGCAAAATCATAACCATCACATGATTTCCATACCATCATTTCACAACCAGAATCTTCATTGCACAACAATAACCATAACCATAACCATAACCATAATCGTAACCATAACCGTAACCATAACCATAACCATCACATGATTTCCATATCATCATAGCAAAACCGTAATCTTAAGTTGGCGGTCAAACCTTAACCATAACATCTGTGCCATACCATAAACGTAACGATAAACCATAAACATAAGTACTACAAAACTAAGCATATGCAAACAATCACTAAGTGAGAAGACCCTCATGGTAATGCCTCCCAGTCGACATCCTCTCCCTCCTCCTGCAGCTTGGTCAAAAGGGCACAAGTCCATGCTTGTACCCATACTTCTCCTCTCGGTGTGTCGGAAGGCGCTTCACGGTAAACTTCCTGAAAAATTATGGTTTAATCATTAGATAAATCGTCAAATAACATATATATTATCAATAATTTAAAGCATATGTATAATACTTAGAAAATCATGTCAAAGCATATCGTAGCCTTCACTTCCAATATGTGACGCTCCAACAAACTCCAAACGTGCTCTGGCTGCATCTCTCTGCTGCTGCTGAAATCTCTCAGGGTTGTCTTGTGTCTCTCGTGAAATCCCCGCCCACTCCTCTGCGTCCAACCATGCCGGCTTGGAACTGTCGTCATTGTACTTGTCTCTCGCCTCTGACCGATGGTGTGACATTGTGGACATCACCACACTCAAAATCCAATTGTTCGAGACTGGATCGTACCCCTCTCCCTGCTTGTACTCTCTCTGAATGGCATCGACGATGTAATTCTTTCTCTCCAGATCGAGGTTATCCCAAACCTCCATCACAAAGTGACCAAACTGAATCGTACATTGCTGTCGAATCCTCAATCACATGGACTTTACAACCCCTTCTGCCACAACTGCCCCATCCCTGCTCTTGTACACCTTGCTAGGATCATGCTCGTGTGATCCCCAAGGTGTACGTGGTGTGACGATCGGTGAACTATCTACTGAAGAGAGTGGTGGACGCTCTCTCGATGGTGTGGACACATCGGTAGAACTACTACCATAGCAACCACCTCCTCCAGAATGACATCTAACTCGTCGCGAGGATGAACCACCGGTTGGTGTAGGGGGCACACGAGTCGTAGGCATATGAGGCACACTAGACTGAGGTGTGGGGCCGCTTGATGTAGGGACCACACTAGTTCCCAGGCATAGGGTCGATCATAGTTGGTCTAGAGGGACCTGCTACCCAAAGGTGTTGTACCATCACGATCTACTTTGGTGTGAACTGAGACAAAAACGAGCCCATTTGATTGGGTGACATGCCGGCCGAAGTGACAAAAAAACAAAAACTAGGGGAGTATGGCTGATCGTCATCGGCCATGGCTAATCATACACAAACAACACCCACAAAGTATATTAGTTTACATAAGAAATGATTAATTAATACAAATAACAAATCAACGAAACTATTATACAAATGACAACATCTAAAGTGTATTGTAGACTAATAAAAAGAGCTTTACAAAAGGGTTCCTAGCAAAAGTCACTAGTTAATCTCTGATCCTCTATGAGATCGGATGCACCAAAGATGTCTATCTCAATATGTACTTTTGCATCTTCGTCATCGAACTCTACTTCTTCGTCGCTCTCCACATCAGCTTCAGTGTTTGACACCTCATCTCTAGCTTCAGATAATTGGTCAATGCTGACATCCACCTCAAAATCTAAACTTAAAGTTAGAGTCGGTCATGTGCTTTCTTCATGAATCACCTCTTTGACCTCAACATCCAATCCTTCACACACTTGCTTGCTACGTGGAGCAACTTGAACGACATAGAGCCAGTAGGGTTTAGACAGATCATTCTTATCATTTTCTATCTAGAGTAGGTCGTGTATGAACACAACTTGTTCTCAATGCTGTGGAAGTACGAATGTATCTTGCACATCTGTCCACACCCGCCTAGAGTTTACTTAAATCAATCCACTGTTGTCTTTATGCACAGCTGCATTAGGGCGCGCTGCTGGTAATAACTTTGAACCACTTGACATCAAAGATAAAGATATCAAAATTTCTAAAGCTAATCTTCAAGATGTCTTGGATGTAGCCAAACTGTTCAAGCTGGCTAGTCACTGTATTATCATCCCTGGCACTACTCCTACTTTCTTGGACGAAGCTTGCCCTAACACCACTATTGAAAGTAACCCTTTGTTCATCGATCCGTTGCACTCTAAAGTGCTTCCCATGCGACCACAGATCTCCATATTTGTGATACTGTATCCACAAATGGTATCATTTAGAATACCTTGAGTGGGGAGTTTTGACATAGATTTGGGAACCAAAAGCCAGAAGCTAGAGTGGTTGTGATTGAAAAAAGCAAAAACTTGTGTTTGTGAGCAGATCTAAAATCTGCGACAGTAGACATTATACACACGCAAGGATAAGAAACTCCTACTCCGACAATCGCTTCGACACGCGCAAGGATAAGAAACTCCTACTCCGATGGGAAGGTCCTTCATCGTCAGGAAAAAGTATGCCAATGGAAGCTACCAGCTTATGGAGGCTGATGGAAAACTTCATAAAACCAGGGTAAATGGTTGGCGACTTAAACCTTATTTTCTTCGATTTGACCAGGCTCCACCTATTGACATTCCAAATGAGGACACACCATCAGCCACCACCTCCGACGATAATGATCAAACAGATGAGCTAGAGACATGAATGCCTCTAGCCAAAAGGGGAGGGCTAATGATGGGGGCTTTTCACAAGCCAAGCTCCCATACCCCTCTTCTCTCGTCCCCACCCCATGAAAACCCCTCTTAGGGAGGGAGTGATAAAAGACATTGGAAAAAGTAAGAAAAAATAAAGTATGATTATGTAAATATATGAGAAAGGTAAAATAGGTCACCTCATGCCTGCGGGGCAGCCCATCCCCACCTTGCCTCCTTTTTCTTCACTGTTGCCCCGCCGTGTGTCCCTTTTCCTCTCCTCCACTCAAATGGTCAACCCCCTCTCTCTTCCCCTTGTCCTTTCTCCTTTCTCTCTCCCCTCAAGCTACCCCACCTCTCACCAATAATGCATTCTAACTCACCAATAATGCACCCTAACTCACATGCAACTTACCCTATCTTCCAAAATAGTATACCCCACCCCCCCTTTCTCTCTCCTATCATATCCCATGACCCAAATACCCCCCCACCTCTCTCTAAAGGGCGCCATGTCTCTTGTCTTGTAGCTAAATAACCTCCCCCACACTCACACACACTCAGTTTCACAAAAAAAGGTGCCCACAAACCCATCCCCACCCAGTGGTTACCTGATTTTTCTTGTATTCACACACATCTGCACACAGATTCACCTCTGAACACACTCCTCTCTCTCCCCTCTTGTAATTACTTTATTCTCCATGTCACCTCTCACTTTTTTTCATCAACCCATCTCTCTCTCTCTTAGTCTCTCTCTTATGAGACTGCTGTTCTGGCACATATACACACAGCCAGACAAGTGGGGCCCACAGTCACATGGCCTATGTAGATAATGATTTCTTCATTTCTAAATTCTAGAATTTCTCCCCCCCCTCCTCCCCTATATAAAGAGGGGTCACCATCACACAAAAACACACAACATCACCAAAGAACACACTATGCACTGTGTGTGCCTAGTGCACACACACACACCCACACCATCACCATCACCGCAATCACCATGCTTGTCTTGAGCATGACCTCTACACCCTTGGCTATGGAAGATGAAGGGCAACTAAATGAAGGATGATGGCCATAATCCTCGTGCGAGTCTTCGCCATCAACTCCCACCTATCCGCCATGTGCTCTACCACTCTCTCCCTTCTCATTCCCCTACCCTATGCTCCCCATTTCATCGCCTAATTCCCTAAATAAAGCTTGAGGTTTTGTGAGTATGTTTTCTTGCAATGTTTTGCCCATGTGAGGTGTGCGGAATCGCCACCTAGTCTTGTGTTTTGGAGTGAGCTTGTGTATGTGTGAAGGGTGTGCGGATTCGCCATCCTTTTGTGATGCCTAAGTACTAAGCCGCTATACCCCCTCCCTCACTCTCTCTCTCTCTCTCTCTCTCTCTCTCTCTCTCTCTCTCTCTCACTTGATCTCCTTCCCTTTCCTTTTCATCATTACTCCCAAGCATCCATCTCTCTTGGATGAAAACTTTGTTATGGTGGTGTGTTGTTTGCGTCCTAGCCGCTGAAGCTAGGTGGTGCCCCCTGTTTGCTTTACCATGACAGGCTCGAGGTGCGCCATTCGGTCCCCGGTGTTTTAGAGGCCGTCGGGGTTCGGGGTTCGCTTTGCTCCCGTCAATATCATACGCGTATGAAGTCTCAAGGCCATATCTGAAAGTCAAATTTCACTTTTGACCACATAGGAGGTTGGGAAATGATGTTTTTAAGCTTGCTTGCAAAATTTCAACTCGTTTGGACACATAATTTTGCATTTAAATAAACCTTGCAGATACAAGACTGTATAAGGTGAAAAGTGGTGATTTTGAGCAATTTTGACATCCAAAATTTGCTGTGATCACATATTCTTGTTGTATGCATCTACCTTGGGTAGAAACCTAAGTAAATTTTGAGCCAAAAGATTTTATAGCGTATGAAGTCTCATGGGCCAGATCTGGGTCAAATCAGACATTTGATTATACCTCGGTGTCGTAGAGCATATGAGAAGTCCCTAGCCAAAATTTCATTGAATTTGGAACTCATTTGGGCTTCCAAAGAGAAAAAGACAGAAAACTTCAGATTCGGGCTTGTATTGGTCTTACGTTGCTCAAAAACGTTCCAGATTGAATTCTCAAACTAGCTGAGAGTTGCTTTAGTGATAAGGAATCAATGGAACAAAAGTCACCTTTTCTGCCACAAACGACTTTATACGCGTTGGGGCCGTCTGGGGCAGCAGGCAACAAGAAGAGCGGCCTCTAAACACCTTTCGAGGCTGCCATGCTACTCAATTGGGTTGGGGCAAGCACAATCAAAGACAGCAACAACCCACAGCCAGAAACCAAACAAGAAAAGGGGCACCACCTAGTTGTAGATGTGAACTAGGACGCACGCGATATCTGCTTGTACTTAAACACACAAAGGGAGGGGAGTGCAAGATAGCCACACATACCAAACACAAACATTCACTACACCAGAGAGAGAGGTAAAGAGCACAAATCAACTTGAGCAACTCAGTCTTAGCCTTAAAGGCTAGATGCACACAAAGCTTGGTGAGAAACAGAGAGACAACACAAAACTTGACCTTGTTGCCAATACACAAATTGTCTTAGGGTCACGGGAGCCCTCTCACCGAGCACCCTCTTACAATTGACTTTTAGGCAAACAATTCAACCAACCCTCAAACCACCAAGCATGAAATGGCACAACAAACTTCAATGACAATATACCTTCAACCACGTGATGAATTGGGAGGGATGGAAAAAAATATGACGGAGCTGATAAGGTTATTGGTAAATTTTTACGATGAAGTCACATAAAGGTTTTTCAAGGCTTGTGTGAGTAGAGCTTAAGGGATAGAATGATAGTAAAATATGTATAAGGAATGACATGCAATGGAAGCTAGCATACCTAGGCCTGATAACACACACCTAGGAATATATATTTATATAAATACAAAAATTTAAAAAAACCCTTTATATTTAGATCCTTTATTTGATAGAAAATATTTACATGTAAAGAGGACCGTAATATTATAAATTTATTTTTTTGTCTCCTAGCCCAATGACTCGCTCAATGATTTGATAAAAATGTGACAAAAACCCTAAAGGCACGCACACTATTTACAATGAAAAAGCGAGCCTAGTCATTGTGCTAGGGTGTTTTTGTGGGGTGAAGTGGCTTCTTGAAATATTTTATGAGAGCCGAAAAAACATCTATCATTTAGCCCTCCCCTAGATGATGGTACATTCATGTACCATCAAAAGGCATACCTTCCAATGAGAGTGTTTTTCGATCCTTCGTGATATTTGGTGCCTTAATCGAATCTTCATCTTGTAGTACCAAGCTCAAGGACTTACATGGTATTGTAGTTGTTCGTTGCTCTTGTAGATCCTCTGGTAGAACTCGACTCAAGTAAGGCTTTAATCGATACCCGTTCACCTTCTTGGGGTGCTCCTTGCCATCCAAATCCATGAGTTGATAGTAGCGTGAACAGTAGACCTTCTTTACAATGTAGGGACCCTGCCATCTAGTATTGAACTTCACATCAAAGCGATTTTCAAGGCGATTATCGTACCTTAGAACTAAATTTCCTTCCTTGATCCCTTTGTCTTTCACCTTTTTGTCGAGCTTGTCCTTTATTTGTGTAGCCTTTCTTTTATAGCACTCATAAGCAGCCTCCCGTTTCCATTCTAGTTCAGCAAGGGTGAGAAGGCGATCTTCCCATGCTGATTCTTCGCCTTGTGCCACCTTTCCATGAAGTCGCATCATTGGAATGTTGAGCTCGATGGGTGCAAAGCTTCTTGACCATAGACTAGGTGGAAGGGTGTAAACTTTGTCGCTTCCTTGTAGGTAGTCCGATAGGCCCACAATGCTCCATCCAAGAAGTCATCCCATAGCTTTGTCTTGTTCTTTATCATCTTTCATATGATTTTTGCAATGATGCCATTAGCCTTTTCCGCCAAACCATTTGACTGAGGATAGTAGGGTGTGCTATGCCGGTGTAGAATGTGAAGCTCATCACAAACTTCTGTGAGCAAGCCCTTCCTAAATCGTGGACCATTATCAGAAACAATCTCCAAAGGTGTACCAAACCTGCAAAAAATGTGAGTGTACACAAACTTGCTAACTGTCCTCTCATTTACTCTTGCCACACTTTGAGCTTCTACCCACCTAGTCATGTAGTCTATGGCCACCAAGATATACAATTTTCCATTCTTAGTCCTAGGCAATGGACCCATAGCATCAATGCCCCATTTTTCAACTGCACCATTTGCAAGGACTAACTGACATGGACCATGTAACATGCGCTTGTTTCCATTAATCTGACAATTGTGGCAGCTTTTACACCAATGTTGAACATCAATGTGCAAGCTTGGCCAAACATACCCGGCAAGCAATATATTTTTTGCAGTGAGTTCTTGTGCAAAATGACCACCACATGTTTCTTCATGAAAACCTTCAAGACTGGCTGGAATCTCCTTGGTTGTCGGTATTCTCCTACAAACTTGATCTTTTCCCATTTGGTGGAGGGCACCTTCCAAAAACAAATACGAACTTGCCTTCTTAATGAGCCTCCGCTTTTCAGCTTTTGTGAAGCCCTCTAGAAACTCGCCCTCTAAAATGTAGCTCACAATGGGAGCCAATGACTCCATCCCCTGGTGCCTTGGTTGCTTTATCACTATTGTTGCCATGATAACCTGCACTTCACTCTCAACACATGCAACTACTTTTTGGGCAAGCAAATCAGCATCTTCATTTTGTTTCCTAGGAATATGATACAATTGTACTTCTTCAAATTGATTGAAGAGTTGACGGATGGCATGAACCTTTTGCCTTAGCCTTTCATTCTTACAAGCCCAAATACCTAGAATTTGCTTCACAATGAGAAGTGCATCCCCTTTTACCATGAGACACCGTATCTTTTGAGCAACACACATCTGCAAACCATGGATTAGTATGCCGTACTCTGCTTCATTGTTGCTCGTGGAACCGGTCAAATTCACATGCTCTTTCCTAACAACCTCACCATTTGAATCAAGCAACACAAGCCCTCCCCTTGCTTTTCTTGTAGCCTTCTTAAATGCTCCATCAAAGAACAAGGTGAATGCATTAGCTAAATGCCTTGGTGGTGGTAAGGGTAGGGTTTTCACTTCAGGCACCTTGATGTCCTTTGAATGCACTCTATAGGTGAGAATCCCTGCTAATTGTGCACGTACACTATCTTCTACTCTGAAAGAGTATTGGAACTCTTGCAATTCCATGATCCATTTTGAAATCTTGGGACTTAGTTTCATCTGAGATGACATCCAAAGGAACAAGTTTTTAGCAGTGATTATGATAAAGGGTTTTGGTAGGAGGTAGGATCTAAACTTTTTCACTGCAAAGACAAGAGAAAGCATCATATATTCTACTTCTGTGTAGTCCTTTTCAAGTGCATTCATGACCCGACTAGCAAAGTAGACAGGCCGCATCCTAGTGTTATGAGGATCTTGCTGCAACAATACCACACCCAATGTCTCCTTACCCACACTTGAGCTAACAAAGAATGTAAACTCCCAATGTGGAGGCATGAGCATCGGTAGTTCCGCCAAAACCATTTTTATACAAGAAAAGTACTCTTCAAGCTCATTAGACCATGCAAACTCTACATGTTGTGTCAACTTTTGGAGGGGGTGTGTTATGGAATTAATATTTTATTATTTATTGCAGTTGTGACATGTGGAAAAGATTGGACTGAGCTAGGCCTATGCGAATGAAAATATATACATTGTACATTTTATTATTCAAGTGCTCTTTTATGAGCTTTGGCCATTTATGACCGGCCGACCAGTTTGTAACCAATTTGACCATTCAAGAAATCTATAACACAAATACGTGCAAGAGGGAAATGGTCACTCTTGCACGGGGGGAGATTGCACCCAGTGTTCGCGTTCTTCTTCTCTTGTCTCCTCCCTTCTCTCTCACCGTGTCGACGTAGCACTCCGTTCTAGGAGGTGAGCCTGCACGTGCTCTCTCCCTCTCTCCCACTCGCGTTCTCTCTTTGTTCATGTGCAACGTTGGTTACGTACTCGTGGATGTGCCAGGTATGCCGATTTGTGCTTTTCATGGATTGCAACGTGCTATTTACGTATTTTTCAGGGCAACCGCGCCTTCCGTCTGTAGCAGTAGTGTCAGAGCTTAGCTTACGCACTTGGGAGTTGTGGCAATCACGAAGATGGAGTACTGCATCTATCGAAGCTAAGTGTTACATCATTTTATTTCTTTTGTCCAAATTTTAATGTTCTGTCTTATCACACTGGCATTACATGTTTATGCTTGATCTACACATATTTAATTGCCGAATCATAGCTAGCTATAGCTATTCAAATAGCACAATAGAGAGATTAACTACTCATAGAGATTAATTAGTATATATATAATGTTGATAAAGTAATCGAACAACCAATTCACCACACTTGGGTGATTAGGCATCTTGGAAAAACTAGAGAGACCTCCATAGGCTATCAACATCAAGACAACGGCTAAAGTGTTTTAATCAATCAAAGAGAACCGCACAAATTGTCAAGCATGATAACAAAGACCAGCAAGTGATGATGCCATTATCAACAAGAAGTTGGGCGTGGTGGGAACCTATCCCAAGAGACTTCTTATAAGAGTTGATTAATTTGCGAGCATGATAGCAGCTCAACCCGCAACCATTTCTTCTAGGCCTTCATCTCAGGAAAGCTCTACTTTCATGTCGCCGGTTTTTAGAGCGTTTCCCTCTACAATATCTTGATCAAGAAGAGTGATGAGCACTGGTATCTCATTGGCGGAGGTGACCTTGCTGATCTTGGTCATGCCAGAAGAGAAGTAGTGAATGGATAACCCTTGCATTGGTTAACCAGATCCGTGAGTTCAGTGTAGCAGAGATCCAAGCTTTTCCACTACCCTTGCTAATCATCTTTAGCTTCAACTACTGCTCATTCAGCCGGCCATGCTAGCTTATATGACAAAGTAGTTGCATGCCAGTTCCCGACCATCATGTGCACCACCAACTCTCACTCTCTCTCTTTCATTATCTTCTAGTCGGAGTCTCTCTCTCTCTCTCTCTCTCTCTCTCTCTCTCTCTCTCTCTCTCTCTCTCTCTCTCTCTCTCTCTCTCTCTCTCTCTCTCTCTCTCTCTCTCTCTCTCTCTCTCTCTCTCTCTCTCTCTCTCTACAGAAATCAACCAAAGCAGCCATGCAGTGGGCACAATTTTGGCCAATCTTTTCCCACCCTTGCATGGCCCACCCCACACAGAGGCGCTCATACACGCAGTCTCTCTCTTTCTTTCTACCTACCCTGCCCTCAACTCTTGGAGTCACATACTGGCTGTTTTTGTACAGCCGCCGCCGCCAAGTTTTTTTTCCTCATGCATAGCTACAGCAGCCCACGGCCCCAATGCCCTCTCTCTCTCTTAGCCAGTCATGCAATAACCTGCCAACCAACAACTACATACACACCCACAAAAAGGTATGCAGGCGGCTAGCTGACTTGCAGTAGAACGCATGCCGAGCAGCCAAAAAAAAATGGAGGGGTGTGGTTGCCTGGTTTGCATGGCGTCCCCCAGCCACACAAACCGCACCAACCTCGTGCAAAAGTGATGAACAACCTTTCGCATAGACAATTCTCTCTTTCTCTCTCTCCCTAATGGCCTGCAACAGTCGAACGACCTTAATTTGGCCGGGTTGAATTCTCTCTTTCTCCTCTCAGCCACTAGGAATAAATCTCTCTCTCTCTCTCTCTCTCTCTCTCTCTCTCACAGTTGCCTACATGGCGTCGTTCACCCAGCAACCAGTGACATTGCACTCAACCAGAGCCGCCAACCACTTACGTGCAACAGTGGGATACCCACCACCTCTGCATGCATATCCTGTAGCCAACCAGTGTCCATCCAGCTGATCACCCACTAAACTCTCTCTCTCGTTTGCTATCGGCACGCACACACCCAACCTACCCTAACTATGGCAGCTGTGGGTCCAAGCATCTCCAACCCACATAGAAAGGAGCAAGCTAGAGAGCAGTAAGAGTGTGGTGGCGGACAGTCTCATAAGCTAGATCAAAAACGCCACTGACCTTTGTCCGCTACCTCCATACCTGTTTCTTCTAGTCCCATCGATGCTGCCTGCTACGGTTACAGCTCATGGCGAAATATTTTGAAGTGGCAGCTTAGCTCAAGTCACTGCCATATGCACGGGAGTTTCAACCCATAGAGGCCGAGTTGTCGAGTGCAAGCATGTGTATTTCTTGATATATCTTGATTATGCGTGTCATGGAGGAAACATTCCGTTTCTGGGATACAGCGATGGCCGCACGTCTGAGCATCCAACCCTCAGCAAGTACCACGTCAGCGATGTCATTTGCGAGTTCGCATGCTGATGAAGGAAGGTCTGCCTAAGAGGAAGCCAAGATGATGAGGAATGCAGGTCGAGAGGAAGAAGAGGCGGCGAGACTGTCGGGGTTCACATGACGGAGATCACTACCGCCGATCTCCAAAGCATGAGGGAGCAGGGTGGTGGCACCCGCTGCCATGGAGAGAGTGCAATGGGTTCAGAATGGGAGTGCAGCTAACTTAACCCAAAAAAAAGAAAAAAAACCTTTCCATTTGCCCCCCTTAAGAAATTGAACAATGAGTGGTTCCCACCCACCGTCTGCCCTATCAAGCTGTGGTAGCACACAAAGTGCACACCACTCCCATATACACACTTAACTTCATTTTATTCAAGTTCTCAGACATTGGCTTTGATCCAAAATAATTGTATCAACTTTGTTTCATATGTAAGTTTTCCCTTTTGAAGACGAGTAATATAACATTTCACTTTTACTATCTCTCGATCTTCCCCCTCCCACTATGACTCCTTCCGATGATAGACATTGAGGATGCTCTTCGACGCCCACGAAAATACTTGACAAGTATGTTATGGAATTGATATTTTATTATTTATTGTTACAATTGTGACAGGTGGAAACGATTGGACCGAGCTAGACCTATGCGAATGAAAATATATACATTGTACATTTTATTATTCAAGTGCTCTTTTATGAGCTTTGGCCATTTATGACTGGCTAACCAGTTTGTAACCAATTTGACCATTCAAGAAATCTATAAAACAAATATGTGCAAGAGGGAAATGGTCACTCTTGCATGGGGGGAGATTGCACCCAGAGTTCACGTTCTTCTTCTCTTCTCTCCTCCCTTCTCTCTCACCGTGCTGGCGCAGCACTCCGTTCTAGGAGATGCACCTGCACGTGCTCTCTCCCACTCTCGTTCTCTCTTTGTTCATGTGCAACGTTGGTTACGTACTCGTGGATGTGCCAGGTATGCCGATTTGTGCTTTTCATAGATTGCAACGTGTTATTTACGTATTTTGCAGGGCAACCGCGCCTTCCATCTGTAGAGCAGGGTGAAGTAACTCCAATGCCAAGTGAATGAAGTGTGACATGTACTTCACCTTTTGAATAAATGAAACTACCTCCTTAAGACTCTTTGGTGATGGTAGCTCATGAGAGCTTTTGCCTTTGCTAGATCCACCTCAATGCCTTTGGAAGAAACCTTGTGACCAAGCAAGATCACTTCATCCTCACCTATGTGACACTTGTCAGGATTGAGTTGACCTCCCATATCATATAGCTTCTTCAATACTTCTTCTACCTTCTGTAGATGCAATGATTTAGAGCTATAGATGCAAAAATCATCTATGAATACTCTAATAGACTTCCCAAAGAATGCTTGAAACACCATGTTCATGAGTCGTTGAAACGTTGCTGGAGCATTTGTCAAACCAAACGGCATGACTCTAAAATCAAAACAACCCCAAGGGGTGATGAAGGTTTTTTTTAATTGATCCTCCAATGCAATACCTATTTGAAAGTAACCAGAGTAGCCATCACATACCGTGTACTTTTCTTTACCTGCTATCTCATTAAAAATCTCATCTTGAAATGGGAGGGAAAAGTGATCCCTTTTTGTTGCCTCGTTGTGTGGACGATAATCGACACATACCCTCCACTTTCCATTCTTTTTGGGAGTGACCACAACTGGAGAGACCTACTTAGAATTCTCTACGGGGTAGATGAACCCTGCTGCTAGAAGCTTCCTCACCTCTTTGAGTAGTGCTTGCTCCTTGATGACTCCTAACCTTCATAGCTTTTGTGCTTTAGGTTTGGCCTCTGGCTTTAGCTCGATCTTGTGTTGAATGGCATCCACTCCATGTACATCTGTGTAATATTTAGCAAAAAGCCTAGGAAACTTTCTTAGCACACTTTGGAATTCCTCTCTTTCCTCCCAAGTAAGAGTCTTTGACAACATACCATCTAGCATTTCTTCATCATGAAAACTTTGGTTCTCCACGGGGCATACCTCTTTTAAACCTTGGCAAGATATCTCTTCATTATTTGGCCTAAAACTTACACCCATGACTTCAATGGATGACTCCTCCTCCATAGTGCTACCACTGCTTCCTTCTTCCGAGGTGTCATCGGGCCAATCATCCCCACTTTCACTTTGAGAAGATTCCTCCTAGAGCTCCTCTTGACGTTGCTCCTTCATGTCAAAGACAACCTTCTTGTGATTTTCATTCCTACAAATCAACTTTCCACTTTACCAATCCTGCAAAGCTCGCATGCTCATTAGCCACGGTCTACCTAGGATAAATGGATAGCCATTTCCCCTTGTAGACATAACATAGAAATCAACAGCCTTCTTAATGCCAAAAGCTTCCACAGAAACATTCTTACAAACCTAGCCTTGCTATTATTTTCCATTTTTACTTTAATTTTAGGTGTCTCATGAATGTGCATGCCTAGTCTCTCCATAAGGTCCTCTGTCATGATGCAAATCTGTGCGCCCCCATCCACTAGACACTTCCTAACTAGTTTTCCCTTGATATAGCAATCTAGGATAGGTGTAATGTCCTCATTCATTTGGGCATGTGCAATTTTAACAATAGGAACATTTCTTTCGTCCTTCTCCTAGTGCTAAATTGCCTTTGTTAGCTCCCTCCTAACTTGTGGGCACAATGCAAGAAATTGAGGCTATGATATGTTTGGACCTTTACCTCTCATGTCCTCCACAAGGTTGTAGGGAGCCATACCATGTCCAAGAGGGAAGTCTTGAAGGGTGATGCGGCAACGGGTCCTCTTGGCTTCCTTGGTTTCCTTTGCTTTCTTTCCTCGTCCATGGTCACTTTGTGATGTTACTCCTTCCTTTTCCTTACCTTTCCCCTGCCCACATTTGATGCCATTTGCTTCAATGTCACCCTCTTTGGATTGTGTGACTTCTACAACATTGACATTTGGGTCAGGCAAAGGTGGAACTCCTTCCACCCATTGTGGAGGTGGTCTTGGTCCATTTGGCCTTTGTAGAAGCCTCAGTTGTTCACCAGCTCCTTCACCTGCTGAGGCGGTCCGGGGCGGGCAACAAGAAGAGTGGCCTCTAAGCACTCTTCTAGGCTCCCGTGCTGCTCAATTGGGTTGGGGTTGGAAAAAACAACAAACACACACACAAACCCACAACCTAACCCTACACAAATTTGGGGCACCACCTAGTTTTGGATGCGAACTAGGACGCATAAAGAGAGAGAGAGAGAGAGAGAGAGAGAGAGAGAGAGAGAGAGAGAGAGAGAGTTCTCGGGCTGCTTTGAAATGTATCGGCAATGATCAAGCAAACACAATTATATATGTAAGAAAGAGAGACAAGGGGGAGGGGGTACTTGTTGCATTAATACCTTCTTACAAATCTGTCATGACCAATCAAAGTGATATTAGTATTTTTTCAACATAGCTTGAGTAAATTACACCACAACACATCACAAGAAAATCCACCCCAATCACTGGAATGTTGAGCTCAATTGGTTTTAAAGCCTCTTGACCATAGACCAAGTGAAATGGTGTAAACTCCGTGGCTTCCCTATATGTGCTTCGATATGCCCACAAGGCACCATCCAAGAAGTCATCCCACAACTTTGTCTTGTTTCTCACCATCTTTCTAATGATGCCTGCAATGAAACCATTATCTTTTTCTACCAGACCATTAGATTGGGGATAGTAGGGTGTACTATGACGATGTAGAATGTGAAGTTCTTCACAGACCTCTGTGAGCAAGCCCTTTCTAAACCCTGGACCATTATCAGAAACAATCTCCAAAGGTGTGCCAAATCTACAACAAATGTGAGTGTAGACAAATTTGCTCATTGTCCTCTCATTTACCTTTGCCACACTTTGTGCTTCCACCCACCTAGTCATATAGTCTACAGCCACTAGAATGTAGAGTTTACCATTTTTTGTCCTAGGGAGAGGACCCATAGCATCAATGCCCCACTTTTCAAAGGGTCCATTTGCAAGCACAATTTTCCTTGGACCATAAACCAATCTTCTATTCCCATTTACTTGACAATTGTGACAACTTTTACACCAATGTTGGACATCCACATGCAGACTTGGCCAAACATACCTCGCAAGCAAAATCTTCTTCACAGTTAACTCTTGGGAAAAATGACCACCACATGCCTCTTCATGAAAACCTTTTAGAATGGCTGGAATTTCCTTGATAGTTGGTACTCTTATGCACACTTGATCCTTCCCTCTTTGATAGAGGGATCCTTCTAGAAAGAGATACGCACTTGCCTTTTTCATGAGTCTCCTCTTCTGAGCCTTCGTAAAGTCTTGTGGAAACTGTAGCTAATAATGGGAGTCAATGACTCCAATCCCTGGTATCTTGGTTTCTTGACAGTTGCTGCCACCATGATGACCTGCACTTCTTTCTCAACACATGTAACTGCTTGTTGTGCAAGTAAATCAGCATCTTCATTTTGTTTCCTAGGAATATGATATAGTTGCACTTCT
Source organism: Adiantum capillus-veneris (assembly GCF_014529385.1). Taxonomy (NCBI): domain Eukaryota; kingdom Viridiplantae; phylum Streptophyta; class Polypodiopsida; order Polypodiales; family Pteridaceae; genus Adiantum; species Adiantum capillus-veneris. The sequence goes on from NW_028221685.1 coordinate 156,357, forward strand.
TCAAACTGATTAAGCATCCTACGAATGGCATGAACTTTTTTCCTTAAGCTTTCATTCTTGCATGCCCAAATGCCTGAAATTTTCTTCACAATGAGAAGTGCATCCCCTTTTACCATGAGACGTTGTATACCTTGGCCAATGCATATCTTTAAACCATGAAGTAGTGTGTCGTATTCTGCTTCATTGTTGCTAGTTGAACCTGGTAGATTGACCTTCTCTTTCATGACCACCTCCCCACTTGGGTTGAGCAACACTAGCCCTCCCCCTGCTTTTCCTGTGGCTCGTCGAAAAGCTCCATCAAAGAACAAGGTAAAAGCATTAGGAATACTTTTAGGTGGTGGCAATGGTAGGGTCTTTACTTCAGGCACCTTAATCTCCTTCTCATGTTCCCTATAAGTAAGGATCCCTGCCAATTGTGCATGCACACTATCTTCTACTTTGAAAGAGTATTGGAACTCTTGTAATTCCATAATCCACTTTGAGATCCTAGTGCTAAGATTCATTTGAGATGACACCCAAGGAAACAATTTTTTTGCAATGAGAATTACAAAAGGTTTTGGTAGCAAGTAGGATCTAAACTTTCTCACCGCAAACATGAGAGAAAGCATCATGAGTTCTGCCTCCGTGTAGCCTCTCTCCAAAGCATTCATGACCCTACTAGCAAAGTAGATGGGTCGCATCCTGGTAGTGTGGGGATCTTGTTGTAGTAAAACTGCACCAATTGTTTCCTTCCCAACACTAGAGCTAACAAAGAATGTGTACCCCCAACAAGGAGGCATGAGTGTTGGTAGCTCTGACAAAATGACTTTAATGTTACAAAAGTACTCTTCAAGCTCATAAGACCATGCAAATTCTACTTGTTGTGTCTACTTCTGCAAAGGATGAATCAACTCCGAAGCTAAGTGAATGAAGCGTGACATATACTTCACGTTTTGAATGAATGAGATGACCTCTTTGAGATTCTTGGGTGCTGGGAGCTCAATAAGAGCCTTTGCCTTTGAAGGATCCACCTCAATGCCTTTATAGGAAACCTTGTGACCAAGCAAGATCACTTCATCCTCACCTATGTGGCACTTTTCCAGGTTGAGTTGACCTCCCATGTCGTAGAGCTTCTTTAAACCTTCTTCTACCCTTTGTAGATGCAATGATTTTGAGCTATAAATGCAAAAATCATCAATTTACACCCTAATTGACTTTCCAAAGAATGCTTGAAACACCATGTTCATGAAACGTTGGAATGTTGTAGGAGCATTTGTCATACCAAATGGCATGACTCTAAAAGCATAACAACCCCAAGGAGTGATGAAGGTTGTTTTCAAATGATCTTCCAATGTGATACCTATTTGAAAGTAACCCGAGTAGCCATCACACACAGTGTACTTCTTATGACCAGCTAACGCATTTTGTATCTCATCTTGAAATGGGAGGGGAAAGTGATCTCTTTTTGTTTCCTCATTGAGTGGACAGTAATCCACACACACCCTCCACTTGCCATTTTTCTTAGGAGTGACAACAACGGGAGAGACCCACTCTGAATTCTCCACTGGATAAATGAAACCTGCTGCTAGAAGCTTTCTTACCTCCTTGAGTACAGCCTACTCCTTGATGACTCCTAGCCTTCATAGCTTCTGAGCCTTAGGTGTGGCCTCTGGCTTCAACTCAATTTTGTGTTTAGCAGCATCTACTCCACGCACATCGGTGTAGTCTTTAGCAAAAAGCCTAGGAACTTTCCTTAGCACACATTTGAACTCCTCTCTTTTGTCCTTTGTAAGTGTTGTAGACAACATACCTTCTAACATTCCTTCATCTTGCACATTTTGGTTCTCTTGGTAACCTACCTCGTCCAAACCTGGGCAAGAGGTCTCTTGGTTGTTTGGATTAAACCTTACCCCCATGACTTTGATGGAAGACTCCTCTTCACTAATGCTGCCGCTACTTTCTCCTTCTGAAGTGCTATCGGTCCAGCCTTCCTCCGTCTCACTTTGAGATGATTCTTCATGGAGCTCCTCTTGGCGTTGCTCCTTCATATCAAAGACAACCTTCTTATGATTTTCTTTCCTGCAAATTAGCTTTCCACTCTCCCAATCCTGCAAAGCTCTCATTTTCTTAGCCATGGTCTTCCTAGGATAAATGCGTAACCATTTCCTTTGGTAGACATGACATAGAAATCCACTACCTTCTTAATGCCAAAGGCCTCCACAAAAACATTTTTACAAATGCCTACGCACCTAGCCTTGCTATTATTTTCCATCTTGACTTTAATTTCAGGTGTCTCGTGGATGTGCATGCCTAGTCTTTGCATAATACCTCTGTCATGATGCAAATTTGTGCACCCCCATCCACTAGACCTTTCCTAACCAATCTTCCTTTGATGTAACAATCTAGCACAGGTGTAATATCCTCATTCATTTCAGCATGTGCAATTTTTACAATAGGAACACTCTCTTTTATCTTTCTCCTAGTGCTAACTGCCTTTGTTAAATCCCTCCTAACTTGTGGGCATAATGCAAGAAACTGAGGCCATGAGATATCAGGACTCTTACCTCTCATGTCTTCCAATAGGTTGTATGGAGCCATACCATGTCCAAGAGGGAAGTCTTGGAGGTTGATACGATGTCGAGTCCTCTTAGCTTCCTTGGTCTCCTTTGCCTTCTTTTCTCGTCCATGGTCACTTTGTGATGTAACCCCTTCTTTCTCCTTACCTTTTCCTCGGCCACGCTTAATGCCATTTGCTTCCATGTCAACCTCATTTGAGTTTGTCACCTCTACCACATGCACATTTGGGTCTGGCAAAGGTGGAACTCCTTCTACTCCTTGTGGAGGTGGTCTTGCTCCATTTGGCCTTTGTAGAAGCCTTGGTTTTTGACCAGTTCCTTCACCTGCATTCATCACTGGGTAATTCAAGTTAGGTCTCCCTGGCTCCCCACGGGGCCAAGGACAATTATACATCCCATGTCCAAACTCTCCGCAATTCCAACATTGCAAGACTCTCCTAGGTCGTGGATCTTGCTCTTCAGACTTCTTTGCTTGTCCCTTTGGACCTACAACTTGTGCAAGGTGAATTGACAAGCTGCTTAAAGATTCATTTAACTTCTCAATCACTTCCGCCGTTACCTCAAGAAGCTCCCTAGATGTTGATGCTTGTGACTTACCTTTGGGTCTAAGACCTTCTATTGGAACCTCCCCCCTTAAGCACTTCAGTTTCCTATATTTCTCAGCAGCCCTAGTTTCAGCTGCATCAAAGGTAGCAGGTGCACCCACCTCAACTTTTACCTTAAGGTCAAGAAAGAGTCCGGCTATGAACCTCTCCTTCTTTAGGAACTCTGCACCATCACCAGGGTTAGCAACATTTCTCACCCATACAGCCCAAACACGTAGAAACTCTTTCTTGTACAAGTAGTAGTCATCTAAGTCTTTTTGCTTATGAAAAACAATGTCTTGCCATAGTTTTTGAGTGTTTTGGGGATCAAAGAAGTATCTCTTGAATTGATTCACAACTTCCGTGTAATTTCCTTTAACTTCCTCAGGCAACGAGTCAAACCAAGTGCTAGCATCTTTCCTAAGGACCACTTCAAACATCTCTACACGTTCTTGATCAGTTACTATCCTCTTGATACGACAAGACATCTTGAAATTTGCAAAAAATAATTATGCATCCTCTCCAGGCTCTCCAAAGAAAAGAAGATATCCAGACATTTGACGCTGGGCCTCCATTGAATCAGTTTTAAGGTGACAACACGTTTTTTTTTTTTTTAATAAAGATTTACACAGTAATATTTTCTAAATTGCAATTTATTCTACAACAAAATAAAAATATTCACATCAAATGACCTATGATAATCAATAAGAGGCAGGATGACAGGGTTTGGTGACGCGAGAATTTCTCCTACTCTTTGGGCACCAAACATGAACACCATACGTTGTTGAAACTGGATTTTTCTACTAATTGCAATGTTTACTCTAATGTGTGGAGTGAAATGAAAGGGGAAAACTTGTATTCTTGGGCCATTATCCATGGTCTATGCATGACCTAATTCTTAAAACAAAACAAAAATATAGACATCCAAACTAAGGTCGTACCTAATGAGAGGCAAAATTAAAGGATTTACTGATGCGTTTATCTCTGCCAACGTAAGAGGACCTAAAATTCCACGAATTACACGTTGAAATTGCAACTTAGTACTAACAATTCTGTGTACCTTTTGCCTTGCAATGGGAATGAAGCGATCATACAAATTCTCGTGATTCATGCAAGCTACTTGATTATGCTAAAGGTTGAGCCTTCACAAAACATACACAAGCCGTCCTCAGTGGGGGCACCAATTTGAGGCGGTCCGGGGCGGGCAACAAGAAGAGTGGCTTCTAAGCACTCTTCTAGGCTCCCGTGCTGCTCAATTGGGTTAAGGTTGGAAAAAACAACAAACACACACACAAACCCGCAACCTAACCCTACACAAATTTGGGGCACCACCTAGTTTTGGATGCGAACTAGGACGCGTAAAGAGAGAGAGAGAGAGAGAGAGAGAGAGAGAGAGAGAGAGAGAGAGAGAGAGAGAGAGAGAGAGAGAGAGAGAGAGAGATAGTGCTCGAGCTGCTTTGAAATGTATCGGCAATGATCAAGCAAACACAATTATATATGTAAGAAAGAGAGACAAGGGGGAGGGGGTGCTTGTTGCATTAATACCTTCTTACAAATCTGTCATGACCAATCAAAGTGAGATTATTATTTGTTCAACATAGCTTAAGTAAATTACACCACAACACATCACAAGAAAATCCACCCCAATCACTGTCTTAAGGCCAGGGGAGTCCTCTCCACCCTGTCGCCCTCTTACAGTATGTGGGACTTATGGCTAAATTGATGACAACACCCAGAGACAAGCTATCAAGAACTTAAAGAAAACACCAAGACACTTACACATCATTGTTGCCCATTACTTCATGTTGGAAGAGAGACAAAGTATCCAAGCTCAGTCCAAATCCACCCTCCTTGATTCAACAAATGTTGGGCTTACACTAGTAGGAGAAATGATAGATTTCCTACTCTCAATGTCATAGAGCTCCCTTGCTAATCACCCCGAATATAACACATGCATATGCATAAGACAATGAGCTTCCACTCAAGAGCTCCTTCTAGAGAGGGTGAGCTTGGATTCTCAAGCTATAGCATAGTGCTCTTGCTTATTGCTCCCCCTTTGTGCTAGCTACACCCTCCTTTTATAGAAATTTTGAGAGCTAGTGTTACTCCTCTAACCATGGTTGGCTTAAATTTTTAGCACTTATCTAATTTCTTTTTCTTGGAACTATCACGAAGTTGGTGTGGATAGATGAAGAAGAGAGAGAGGAGAGAAGTGGAGGTGATAGGACTTTTCATAGTAGGTTAGTGTTAGTAAATTAGTAGAGTTAGTATTTTTATTGATTTACAAATGGAATTGGATATTTACAATGGGAGTATCCATGTAGGATACAAATAAGAAAAAACTCTTAATAGGTAAGAAAACATGGATTTCTTACAATGTTGATGCTCCAAGTGTCTTGAGTAGAGTCAATTTTGACGCTTGTTGACGGTCCACTAGCTTTGACGGTACGTTTTTTTCTCCACTCTTGACCTTCCTTGAGAGCCAAAGTAAGTGAACATGAGTAATCAATCACCATGATGCTGTCTTTCAAGAGAAGAGGCTGAATTTTGTGGTTTTTTTGATAGATATGGGTAATATGGATAAGGAAAAATGAGACTAGGTGGTCAATTTTTTAATGGAAGTGTGTGTAGGAGACATGAGTTCACCATGGTTTCTCTTATTCTTCAAGGTTGAGAAGAAGGTGAGTAGGGTGCAGAGAGGAGTGGTGAGAGAGGTGAGGATGATGAGTGGAGAAGTGTGTGTGAAAGAGGAAAATGATAAAGTGGAAGAGGGAGTGTGGCTGCATAGCATGGGCAAACTAGGGTCCACCAATAAAATCATAGCTCACAGCTCGTAGCTCAAAAAAATATGAAAAAATTGAGGTAAAAGCCCAGCTCACGAGCTACAACGTTTATTTGTATCACCTTTTCAAATTCGGGGATAATGTGATCTTTAAAAATTCAGCAAAACCGACTGTTTTTTCCACTGCACAAAGTCCTTGTGAGGTCCTTCTTTGGATGATTCTTTTGAATACCTCCAAGAGTGAGATCCCCATGGCGCATGCATGCATGCCACATACCCTTGACCTTATTTGGCAGTCTATCATTGAAGATATTGTTGAGATCATGATATAAGTGAATAGTACAACTAAGAAAATCAAATATTGAGGGGTCTAAAAATATATATATATGTCAAATATAAATAATATAGGTGGAAAAAATATAAAGGGGTCAAAATAAATGTCTCTCATTATCAGTCTACCATAAAAGATGAATATTTTTGGTGGTCTAATTTATGAGAGTAATAGAGAATAGATGTAGGAAGGAAAAATACACAATAGTGAAAAAAATATACACATAAATAAAACTAGTTTTTTTGGATTTTTATTGGATGGAGTTACACACAAAAATAAGAGAAGTTTTTTTGGATTTTTATTGGGATGGAGTGACACCAAAAATAAGAGAAACTTGCATGAAATTATTTTTATATGGAATAAAGAGTATGG